>NW_020954563.1:1371963-1376838 GCF_900497805.2 Vombatus ursinus | reverse complement strand
TGTGTGTGTGTGTGTGTGTGTGTGTGTGTGTGTGTGTGTGTGTGTGTCTGCGCGCGCGCGCGCATTGGGGGGGCGTTGTCCTAGTGAGTGTGGGGGGGGCGTTGTCCCGGCTTGTGGGGGGGGGGCCGTTGTTCTGTGCGTGTGTGTGTGTGTGTGTGTGTGTGTGTGTGTGTGTGTGTGTGTGTCTGTATGAGGGGGCGTTGCCCTAACCTCTCCCTGGATGGGGCCGCGGGGAAGCTGACCCCGGCTTTGTTTTCCACCCGCCTCGGAGAACCGGCAGACACATTTCTCACCGCGCCTCCCTCTCCAGGATTCTTCCAAGCCTAGGGAGCGAACTGGTAAATCGGATCCGAGGGCTCTCGGGCATCGAACAGGGCCCCGAAGCCCTCCCAAGGGCCCTTGTGGCCCAAGCTCTGGCCCGGCTTGACTCAGGAATGTCGGGGCGTTGAGGTATTTATGGTTTTAGAGGAATCCAGCGATGTTTGCCTTCTCAGCGGAGTAAGGGAGCTCCAAGCATCAGAGAGAACTGACTATGGACTAGGGCTTCTATGGAGGAGCCCTTTTGTTGAGATGTGGATTTGGGGGATTGACTGTAGGGAATGTCAGGGCTGAGCTGGATAATTGAAGACTTTCTGTAGTTCATTTATTCAAATCACTTGGGAAATCCAGGCAGGGAGAAAAAACCTTCAGTCATATCTAGGGCAAAATATGAAATATTAATATCGCTGATGCACTTGGAGTCTTCTGATCTGTTTCCCTCCCTTCCCCCTTGAACTATTCGTTTCAAAGGGTCTTTGTTTTTTAAACGCTTTAGCTCGGCACAGTTGGGCTCCGTTTCTGAGTCTTCTTTCCCAGGCTCATGGGATTGGTCTTTCTTAGGACCTTAATCGGGCCACCCTCTTTGTTGCCCTCCCCCGTTTTTTTTTTGTTTTTTGTTTTTTGTCTTGGTCTTGAACTTGGTCTGTTAAGGGGGATCCATGGGAATCTTCAATCTACTCAGTACTCAGGATTGAGCATTCCCCAGCCAAAGTTCTCTCCCTTGAGCTTCGTCCATTTTAAATATGTTTATAAACACTGTTAGGGGGAACAGGCCTCGTCCCAGATCTCAGAGCTCAAGGCAGGCTATCCAAGTTGATAAAAGTTTTGGGTCCATTGGTTTGCATTTGGGAGATTTCCTGTTCTGGGCTGTCAGATGAGAGGGCTTTATTGTGGTGAGATAAAGTGAATGATCTGTTAGATGGGGTTGGTGGAGGCAAGATGACAGAGCCAACTGAATGTGGGGCATGTTAAGAACACATGTGAATTCTGGTGTGGGAATAATCAGAGGGGTGGATGGTGGAGTGAGCCCTAAACTTAGAGGCAAAAAACCTGGGTGTGAGTCCCAGCTCCATCCCTTGCAAGTCACAACCACTTTAAACCTCAGTTTCCTCATTTGTAAAATGGAGATTAGAAACAGTTGAACCAGAACTCCCGAGTCTGTGATGAAGAAAGTTTTTTATCACTCATAAAGCCCTATAGTGGAGTGGAAAAAACACTCTATTTGGTTTCAGAGTTTCAGGATCTGCAACCCAGCTCTGCTATCTATTATTCCTTTGACCTTGGGCAAGTCACTGAAACTATGGACCTCTGTCTCCTCATTACAATAATTAAATGATCTCTAAGAGCCTGGAGTCAGACTTAAATTCAGATTCAGCCTCAGACACTTACTGGGCAAGTCACTTAACCTCTGTTGGCCTCAGTTTCCTCAACAGTAAAATGGGGTTAATAATAGCACTTACCTCACAGGGTTGTTGTGAGGATCAATAAATAAGATTTGTAAAAGTGCTCAGCAATGTGCCTGGCACATAGTAGGCACAATATGCTTATTCTATTCCTCCTCCCCTCCCCTCCAGGAGCCCTCCTAGCTCTGAATTTTAGGATCAAGGTTAACCCTTATTTGTCTTGGGGACAATAAAGATTCCATTTGAATCTAGGATCATAGCTCTTGACTTTGTGGTGGTGGGATGGATTTTCCTTGACTTCACTCCAGGACTATTTGAGGTATATGTAAATAGGCTAGCCTAGGTTATGGCAATGCAATTTCAGTGGTATAGGGAATTCACTGTACCAGTACAGGTAAGCACTTTCTCTATAACTTACAGAGTTTCCTAAAATAATGAGAAGTGAAGTGACTTACTTGGGGTCCCACAAGCAGTATGTGTCAGATGCAGGACTCTAACCCAGGTCTTCCTTGCTTGGAAGCCAGTTCTTTATCCCCTGTACAACATTGCTTCTCTGTAGGATAGACTTAATAAAGGGAGGTAAGAAAAGAGTAGGGGATGTATTAGAGGCATTCCAAGCAGCCCTGATTTTGGGATTGGGTAAGAAAGTAACTGGGAGACAAGCCCCTCTCAGCTGAGCTTGGGAACCTGTCAGCCCTGGATTACTCCTGAAGTTCCATTAAGAGGCTTTATCTACTAATAGTTTTTAGGAAGAATGGATGGGAGGGTGGTGTTATGGCAAAGGTGCTAGATTTAGAATCCTTAGAGTCTGTGTTTGAATCCTGGCTCTGTCACTATTACCTAGGGCCACCACTCTGAGCCTTAGGCTAGTCATCTGTAAAAACAAAAGCAGTTGAATTTAGATGATTTCTAATGCCTTTTCTGACTCTAAAATCGTGTAATGGCTGGTGGCTGGTTTTGTGGATCCTGTGGTCTGAGCTCTCAACCAAAGGTCAAGTTGCCTGAGAGAAGTGAGCCAGACAGTGGGTAGAAGGCACTGGCAGCTCCTCAAATAGCCCTTCTTGGGATATATTCTGGGTGCCAGCAGCTTCTGCCAGACCCACTGGGGCTCTTGCCCGTTGTCGGTCCCTCTTTGCTTTGCTTTCTTAGCTGTTTTTTCCTTTGAAGAAGGGGTAACTTGACCCATACATTTGCACAGCACTTTATACTTTTTTAAAAAAGCTTTCACATTTGTCATCTCTCATTTGATCCTCACAATAACCTTGACAAAGGCTCTTATCCCCATTTTACAGATGAAGCCCAGAGAACAAAAGTGACTTGTTCAGCTAGTGATAAACCTGGGACTAGAATCCAGGGCTTATTTCCCTTAATCTCCTGCTCTTATCAGTGTGCCATACCACATCTCTAGGCCCTTAGGTCTCCTTATGAGCACTGAGGATGTTAAAAAATGCATACCTATGGGGGCAGCTAGGTGGTACAGTGAATAGAGCTCTGGCCTTGGAGTCAGGAGGACATGAGTTCAAATCCAGCCTCAGACACTTAATACTTACTAGCTGTGTGACCCTGGGCAAGTCACTTAACCTCAATCACCTCACTAAAAAGCAAAACAAACAAACAAACAAAAAAAATACACACACACATGTATGTATATACACACCATGCATGTATCCTCACATATATACATGTGTCCCAAAAATGTTAATGCATTTTAAAACTATTAAATATGTATGCATATATATTTATGTGTGTGTATGTACCTGTCTGTCTGTTTATATACAGATCTATCTAATCTATCTCTCTATCTTTTTTTATGAGGGAGAAAGCAGGAGTAGAAATTTCACCAATGCCTATCAGCAACTCCTGGGTAATGTACGGTTGTAGAAAGTTGCTTGTGGCTCTGAGAGGTTAATGATTTCTCCATGGTCACATAGCTTGTCTCTAGCAAAGGTTGGATTTGAACCCAAGTCTTCTTGATTCGAAGGCCAGCTCATTATCTTTATCTTTACCCCATAATGCCTCTCTTTTTAGGTAAATATTTAATTAGAACTTCATAAACATCTCATTTGATCATCCCAACAATTCTGTGAAGGAAGTACTGTTATTAACCTCATTTTTGCAGATGAGAAAACAGAGGCTTAGAATGATGAAAGTCGGTGCTCATGGTCATACACCTGGTAAAAGTAATAGGTGAGATTTGTATCTGCATCTCTTTTGACTCCTTTCCTTTACTCCCATGCCTAACACCCTGTCCACCTCCCATAGCTGGCATCATGGTGTACTGGGGGAAAAAAATACTGGATTTGGACTAAGACCTGGGTTTGAAGCTCAGCTCTGCCATTTACTACTTGGGCAAATTATTTACACTCCTGGGGCCTCAGTTTATTTCCCTCTAAAATGAAAGACTTAGAGTCTAAGTCTTTAGGGGTGGGGTGGGGAGCCTACAACCTCAAGGCCACATGTGACCCTCTAGGTCCTCAAGTGTGGCCCTTGGACTGAATCCAAACTCCACAGAACAAATCCCCTTAATAAAAGGATTCGTTCTGTAAAACATGGACTCAGTCATATCTAGAAGGCCACATGTGGCCTCAAGGCTGCAGGTTCCCCACTCCTGACTTAGACTAAATGATGTTTAAGTTTTTTTTTTAGCACTAATATTCAATAATCCTATAAAATATCATTATCTCAGAGAGGCCTAATGCCTTCAATTTTATTTCAAGAAGTTATGTTGCAGAGACTGCTTGAACTGGAAGACCTGGGTTCAAATCCTTCCTCTGACACTTAGAGCTAAGTCACTTAACCTCTGAACTATTGTTTCCAAATCTGTAATATGAGAGTAGTAATTCATTTAGTACCTGTTTCTGGGTTTTAATTTTTATCTCTTTGTTATTGTTGTTAAATGGTTTCAGTCATGTCCAACTCTTGGAGACCACATTTGGGGCTTATGTACTAGATAAGCTTTAAGATTCCTTCCAGTTCTGATATGCCATTGGTTTTTAAGTTAAAACAGGAGTTTGGGGAGGAGAGATCACTTCCATTAGGAGTTGGGGGGGGTGTCAAGGAAGGCTTCATGGGGGAGGATGCCACCTGACCCAGGCCTCGAAAATAAATATTTTACTGCTGGAGTGGGATGTGGTGGCATGGAGGGAGTTTTTGG
>NW_020954563.1:1218996-1371953 GCF_900497805.2 Vombatus ursinus | reverse complement strand
GGGGGGGGTGAGGCAGTCAGGGTTAAATGACTTGCCCAAGGTCCCACAGCTAGTAAGTGTCGAGTATCTGGGGCCAGATTTGGACTCAAGTCCTCCTGACTCTAGGGCCGATGCTCTATCCACTGTGCCACCTAGCTGCCCCCTTCAATAGCTTCTTATTTGGTCTTCCTGCCTTCAGCATCTTTCCTTCTTAATTTATCCTCCACTCTGCTGCCAAAGTGATTTTCTTAAGCATAGGTCACTCCCCTGCTCAACAAGTTATAGTGGCTCCCAGTTGCCTGTACTATAAAATGCCAACTCCCTCTGTTTGGTCTTTAAAGCCTTTTTTAGTCTGAGTCCTACCTGTCTTTCTGAACTCCCCACATTCCCCCCTCCCCTCACAAACCCTACATTCAAGTCAAACTGCCCACTTGCCATTAACCTTCCACAGCATTGCCTTTGTCACTTCAGTGCTCTCTCTCCCAATTTCCTGGTCTTGGAATCCTTAGCAGGTGTGAAGGCCCAGGTCAGATGCCACGTCCCGGAAGAGGCCTTTCCTGATTTCTTACCCACTTGTTAGTGCTTCCCTGTATAAATTTTATACTGACTTATTTGTGCACATGTTCCTTCCCTTGAATAGATTGTAAGCACCTTGAAGGCAGGCACTTTTAAAAAATGTCTTCCCTTCATGGGACTTGTGCCTAGCCCAGTGCCTGGTACAGAGTATGTACTTAGTAACTGTTTATTGAATTGAGTTGAGCCTAGGCCTTCTGACTCCAATTCTAGCTCTCTTGTACACACCCTGAGGACAGTGGCAGGAAGTTATCTTCATTGTTGGTGCTTTGAGTTAGAGGATCTCGGAGGCCCGGGATTTAGAGTTGGAAGGGTCTTTAGAGATCATCCCACTTGAGTCCAACTCTTTCATTGTATAGGCAGGGAGACTCAGTGAGGTTAAGCGACCTAGTCAGAATTGTAGGAAGGGTATAAGCTTTGGCCTTCTGGGTTCAAATTCCTCTGCCCTTCGTTGGCCCTGTGCCTGATGCTGAGGAGACGCTGAAGTGTTCTCACTGCCAGCTCCAACATGGTGCTTGCAATGCCTAATTCTGAGCGCTCTCTCTGCTAGGGGAGATGGCAGTGCTGGGAGAACACTTGGTCACCAGCCTGTCTTCTGTACGCTGGGTACTGTACTGTTCCCTGGAGAGAACTCCCTATGCCATTTTATTCTGGGAACAGAAAATTAGTGCCTCTTCCCACCCCACTCCCACCCCCCAACACCCACTTCCCTGTGTCTCTCTGGAAAAGGACACGGGTTGGACCACTTACTACCCAGGCTTATTTTTACCCTTCTCCCTGATGCACACAGTGGGGAGCCCCCTTTTCCCCTGTAGACCACCTTCCTCAAGCAGAGGAAATCTTTAGGATTTTGGGGCCACTGGATGCCCAGCCTCTATATTCTGCTCTATTCTCCATAGACCTCTTAAAAGGTCTCTGTTTCCTCCCCTCCTCTTTTCTTCCCTTCCTTCTGGGGCCTTGTGGTTGAAATTTAAGACTAAGTACTCCTTCCTTTCCCCAACCTCAGATTGACTCTAATTAATCTACCTGTTTGGAAGGCCTCCCCCACAAACCTAGGAAGGGGAGGCTTGGACAGGCTTTCCCCCTCCTTCAACAAAATGTGACAAAATTGCTAAGTTTGTCTTCAATGCCTGCTGCCTCCCCTCACTTGTGCCTTGTCCCCCCCCCCCCAGCTCCATTCTAGAGCATCCATACTGTCCAGTTCTCCCTCCTCCCTCCCCATAGTAAAATCTATTCTTAGGAGGAGATAATCATCCCTGTGTCTACCATCTGTAAATTCCCTCTCTGTCTGTCTGTCTCTGTCTCTGTCTCTCTCCCTCCACCCCCTGCACCCATTATTATCCTCATTTTGCTTGGGAGGAAACTGAGGAGCTCAGAGAGGAAAAGTGACTGGCCTATGGTCCCACAGAGCTGGTAAGTGACCGTGGTTTCCCAACTAGTAAGTGGTCAACCAGGACCCTGTTATTTTAGACCTTCTGACTCCAAATTCAATGCTTTTAAAAGTGAGAGATAGAAGTAACTTTATTGATCTTCTTTTCTAACCCCCTTATTTCATGGACAGAAAACTAAAGCTCCAAGAGGTTGAAGGACTTGACCGCTTGGTTGCAGAGCTGAGATTGGAACCCATGTTCTGTAACTCTAAGTCTAGGACTCTTGCTTCTAAGCCACAGTGCTACTAACCTGCTGGATATGGTGAGGGGGAATAGTGAG
This sequence comes from Vombatus ursinus, assembly GCF_900497805.2. Taxonomy (NCBI): domain Eukaryota; kingdom Metazoa; phylum Chordata; class Mammalia; order Diprotodontia; family Vombatidae; genus Vombatus; species Vombatus ursinus. The sequence continues at coordinate 1,369,691 of NW_020954563.1, read as the reverse complement.
GGAGGATGTTCTCTCCCTGAGAGAATGTGCGTGAAAACAAAAGGCCACATAACACAAGGGCTTATTATTCTCACACGTGCCCCTCTGGGGAATGTCTTCTTACCCCGAGTGTTGGTGCAAGACAGAGTGTCCCAGGCTTTCCTGGCCTTTCTATCTGCCCTGTTTAGTCTGTTACAGAGTCATTGCCCTATCTCCTCCATCCCCAAGCCGTAAAGCTTTCCTTCCCCTCTGCTGAGCCCCATAGACAGCAGGGTTTAGCCTTGAGAGCTCTGAGGGCAACACATTCTTGGGGAGGGGAGGGGAGGGGAGGATGAAGGAACTTTGAAGCGAGCCTTTGTTTCCTTGAGGCCCTGAGAGAGTCTGTCTTTCAGACTCTGCTGTCTTTGTTGGAGGGTGGGGAGGGGATGTGAAGAATGGAACTTAACTGAGAGGTGAAATGTATTTGCTGCTCATCTCCTGTTGAAATTTTCCTTTGCTGCCCAGCTTGGGTGACACCTCCTCTGAGCAGCCTTTCTTGATTGCTCCTGATTTGGCATAATCTCACTAAACAAATTTTCATAGTATCATAGGCTTATAGATTTGGAGCTAGCAGAGACCCCAGAGTCCACGTAGTACAAGCCCCTCACTTTACACATGAGTAAACTGAGGTCCAAGGAAGTTGAAGGACTTGCCAAATTCCCACAGGTAGTGGGAATGGTGGGATATGACCTCAGGCCCTCCAGTTCTCAATTATCATCAATATCTGGAGCATTCTGTGATTTGTCCAGCTCTAACCTCCTCACTGCCTATGTCGCATCTCCAACTACCTATTGGATCTTTCAAACTGGATGTCTTGTGGACATCTTCTGTTCAACAGGTTCAAAACTAGACTCATTGTCTTTTCCCCTAAACCCTCCCCCTTCCTAACTTCTTTATTATGAAGGAAACACCGTCCTCTAGTCACCTAGGTTTTCAACCAAGGTGTCATCTTCCACTTCTTACTCTTATCATCACTCCCACATTCAATCTGTTGCCAAGTCTTTTCATTTCTACCTTCAAAATATCTATGTATACATCCCCTTCCTTCCTCTTATACTCCTCACCTCATACGGGGACTGTTGAACGAGCCTTTTGGTTGGTTTCATCCCACCCCATCCATCCTTCGTTCAGCTGTCACATTGATTGTCTTAAAGTGCAAATCTGATCATGTCATCCCTCCTCTCTCCCTAATCCAATCAATTCCCTATTACCTCCAGGATCAAATATAAAATCCTTTTTGAAAAAAAAAAACCCACAACTTTTAAAAGCACTTTATGACTGATCCCCTTTCTGTTTTTTATTTACTTTACCCTGCCTTCTCCTCTCAACATACTTTGCCACCAAGAAACACCGACCTCCTTCCTGTTCTCTGCACACAACACACTTACCTCCTGACTCTGTGTATATTCACTGTCTATCCCCCATTTCTGGAACTCTTCATCTCCATTTCATGGCTTCCCTGGCTTCCTTCAAGGCTCAGCTAAACTCCTACCTTCTACACGAAGCCTTGTCTATTCCCCTGAATCTTAGTGTCTTCCCTTTGTGATTCTCTCCATTTTATCTTGTATACAGCTTATTTGAACATAGATATTTGCATGTTGTCTCCCCTGTAAGCTCCTTGAGTCTAGGGACTGGGCTTTTTTTTTTTGGCCTTTCTTTGCATCTCTAGTACTTAGCACAGTGTCTGGCACATATTAGGTGCTTAATAAATGTTTGTAGACTGACTGATTCTAGAGCCAGGACTCTTTCCATTATACCACACTGCCTCCCTACACTTCATATCTCTCCTTTGCATCCATCCCACTCTATGTTGTATCATATTTTTGAAGGCAGGAACTACTGTTCAATTATCATCCTTTTATTCTTAGTCCCCAGTGCAGTACCCTGTATACAATAAGTACTTAATGAATATTTGTTAAATGGAATTGAACTGAATTGAGGTCGCCCCCTCCCAGCAAGCCTGTAGGTAAATTAGGACAGTCCTTTGGACCGTGATAAGATTGTAGAATCTCTGAGCCATATCCAACCCTCTTTATTTTGCAGATAAAGAAACTGAGCTTCCAAGAGAAGTATTTTGTGCAAGGTCGTGTGGCCAGCCACTTAGTGGCAGAGCTGGGATTTGAACCCAGGTTTCCTGACACAAATCCATGGTAGCTAGCAGACAGACCAATCAGGACTGAGGGTTGGAGGGGAAGGGGCTGTCAGGCAAGGGGGAAGATCAGCTCAAGAAGTAGAAACTCATCTTTCTTAGCCAAAGTGGGATGTCATTTGGAGAATGAGAGGGCAGAGAATTCTCCATCTCTTCTTCTATTAGATTGGTTCCTTCTGCTCTCTTCCCAACCTGCTTTCTTGTCCATGGACACATGGAGACTATTGGAGTTGGAAGAAGAGATGTGCTTAGAACAGAACTCTGTGTGGCCCAGATGGAAGGACTGAAGATCATGCAATGTTAGAACTAGAAGGGACCTTAGGGATCAGCTAATCCAATTCTTCCAATTTACTGAAAAGGAAACTGAAGCCCAGAAAGGGAAAATGACTTGATTAAAGTCACGGTGCCTGTGACTATGTCCCTTCCCTGATTCCTTTCCCCCCCACAAAAAAAAGATATTCCCTTCATTTCATAATACTCTGTACATTGTCTATACTTTGCTGTAAATGGAACTGGGTTTGAATTCTGGTTCCTTTACTTACTTTTCCCCTCTCCCCAGTTCATTCCATTTATATATATTTTTAAAGTACAGAAACTAAAATTTTTTTTTTCTAGTTCCAAATTCCCTCCTTCCCCCTACTATCTTCCCCTCAATAAGATGGCGAAAAAGAGCATATTACAAATATTTGTAGTCACGCAAAACAAATTTCAGCATTAACCATATTCTGGGGGGAAAAGCAAGAAAAAGAGGAAAAAATATGCTTAGATCTACACTCTAAATCCATCAGTTCTCTATCTGAAGGTGAATGGCATGTTTTGTCTTGAGTCTTTTGGAATTGTGGTGGATCATTGTATTGATCAGTTGTGTACATTGTTCTCCTGTTTCTGTGCACTTCATTTTGCATCAGTTCATATAAGTCTTCCCAAATTTTTCTGAAGTCACCTCCCTTATCATTTCTTACAGTACAATAGTGTTCTGTCATTTTTTGTATACCATGACACGTTCAACCATTCCCCAATTGATGAGCATCCCTTTTGTTTTCAATTCTTTGCCACCACAAAAAGAGCTGTTATAAATATTTTTGTAAGCATGGGTCCTTTTCCTCTTTCTTTGATATCCTCTGCATATTGGCTGACTATGGGCAAATCATTTAATCTCTTTGGGCTTGAGTTTCATCTATAAAATGTGGTGATCATTGGGAATAAGCCTGGACATTGGATTAAGTCAAAAGTTCTTAAACTTTTTTTGTGTCATGAACCCTTCTCAGAATTAAACATATTGACCCATTCTCAGAATCATATTTTTAAATGCATAAAATAAAACAATAGAATATCAAAGGGAAAAACAAAATCCCAAACGTTTATTAAGTGCTTACAATGTTCCAGGCACTGGGCTAAGCCCTCGGAATACAAATACAAATAGAAAGAAAGGCAGTCTCTGTCCTCAAGAAGCTTGTATTCTGAGCTTACTTAGTTTTAGCTTATTTAGTGGGGGAGAAGCTTCTTATTCTAAGTTTCATGGAAGAGGACAGCACATTAAAGGAAGCTGAAAAGTGTGTGTGTGTGTAAACAAAACTACCCAGTAAAGTCCTCTGCAGCATGGAGAGGAATGAGACATGACTGTCTTGGAAGCCCTTCTTAAATGGAAAACCAATTATATTGAAATCCAGATGTACTTTTTTCCCCCCATCCAAGTGAAGATCCTAGGTCAAGAACTAGATTAGATGATCTTTAAGGTCCCTTGCAGCTATAAATCCCATAACCTTATTCTATTTTATTTTTACTATTGTATGCTGCACATTTGTGTAGGTACTGTATACCAGCTTCATGTCCACCCAGGCTTCCAGACTATAAATCATTTTCTCTTTTCAATCTCTCTCTCTCTTTCTCTTTTTGTCTCTATATGAGTGTCTGTATATTCATTCATTCATTCCTTTATTTATTTGTTTATTTGTGGTCTTATTCCTTCTATGCCCATAAAGGTTAAATGATTTGTCCATAGGTAGTTAGCTGTAGAGCTGGGATTTGGATCTGGAACTCTTTACTCTAAATCCAGGATGCTTTCTACTACACTAGCTGTCTCATTCATTCATTGGGTCATTTAATTTTTTCAAAAGCATTGATTATATGTGACCTTATATGCTTGGTTCCTTTACCTCAAGCAGCTTATAGTTAGTCCAGTAGTGGAATAAAACATGTCACAGATAATTATAACACCAGGGATAGCCTATAGGTTATAGCTGAAGGTAAAAGGTTATAGTTGAAAGTAAAAGAATCTTAATAAAACCAGGGTAAGATATGATATACTGTTCTGCTGTTCATGTTAAGTAAAAAAAAAAGTCTTGTTAATTGTATCTGCTTTGAAAGTTATTAAATATTTAATATAAGAGCATTATAATGTTCACTTAAGTTTAAAAAGTTTTGTTAATATCTTTTCTATATAACTGAAAATGTAGAATAGAAAATATTTAGTACCAGAATGTTGATTAAGCAAAATTGTTTTGGTGATGTAATTGAAAAGTCTTACTAGAAAAAATAATCTCACAATTATCATGTTGTTGTCCCTCATTTTATGAATTTTGTATTACGAATTTCATGAGTTTCATTTTAAGTAAATTTATAAAATGATATACTATAATTTGAATTTGATTCACAAATAAATTTCTAATTTTTCATATTAGGATTTTAAAAAGCTCTAATAGATTTTCAATTGTTATACTTTTTCTCCAGAATTAACTTATCATGCACATATGTGTATAAGTGCATAAGAAAAGTACCGACAAACTGTTGTTCAACTTGGAATTGGGAGAGCTCATATCTGTTTGGATTAGTTATGGAAGGCTTCACATAAGTAAGAGCTGACTTTTGAATTAGTCCTTGAAGGATGGATAGAATTTCAAAAGGGGTTAATTAGTTGGGAGGACATTCCAGATAACAGCTTGAGGATATGTGTGGAGATGGGAAAGCACAATGTAGATTTAGGGAACATTGAGTATTCATTCACATTTGGCTGGAGTGTATAGTATATGAAAGTTGCATAATTGGAGACAAGATAGAAAAGGTATTTTGAGGGCAGAGCCTGGGAGCTTTGAATACCAGAGTAAAGAATTTGGACTTTATCCTGAAAACAATAGGGGACCATTTAATGGTTTTTTAGTAGAGTGATATGATTATACAAGTACATTAGGAAGATTACTGTGACATGGTTTGCAAGATAGATTGGGGTGGGGAAAGATGGGAGGCAGAAAAACCAGTTGATTGTGGCAGTAATGAAAGAAACAGGTATTTAGAGCTGGAAAGGTCCTTTGAGAGCTACCCCAACCCTTTCATTTTGCAAATGAGAAAATGGAGGAACAAGGATCTCACTTGTATAAAATCAAAGAGCTAGTGGTAAATCCAGGACTAGAATCACACTGTTCTACTGACTTGCTGTACACTATGGCCTAGGGTCCTGGGTCCTAGAATCGCTGCTCTAGAGCTGAAGCCATCTTGTTCAATCTCCTCATCTTCCATATGAGGAAACAGGATCCCAGAGTAGTTAAGAGACTTACCCAACATCACATAGGTAGTAAGGTGATGAGAGCCTAGAGAGTGTGGCTGGAGGAATGGCAAGAAGGAAGAGGATGAGAGAACAGCTGAAAAGGCCAGAATGGTGAACGTCTAAAGAACTATACAAGACCATCTCTACGAGCGTGGTAATGTGGTGTACAGGGAAAGAATTTATCCTTGGTTTCACTGCCTTACTAAACATGAGAGGGTTGAACTAGATTTCTCAGGGCTCTATCTGTTACATTCTTTGACCCTGATTTCCTGACAGTTTAGGTACAAAGATGGAAAGAAAAGGACAAGTCAAAGATTACTCCAAGGTTGCCGGGCTGGGAGACTGGGAGAAGAATGGCAGCCTCCCCGTTTCTCCTCCCCTTGGATTTTCCTGTTGCTAAATGTTGCTAAATGCTTGAGAAGGCCAGTTATAAATCATCGTATCATAATATTACAATGGAAGAGATCTCATCGATTATCAATCCATAGATCAATCAATAAACATTTATTTATTAGGCATCTGTCGATAAGCCGTAGGAATACAGAGAATGAAACAATCTTGTTCCTCCAGGAGCTTACATTCTAATGGGGAGTTGTTCAATTGATTTCAGTTGTGACCAACTCTCCAAGATTCCATTTGGAGTTTCCTTGATAAAGAAACTGGAGTAGTTTGCCATTTGACAGATGAGGAAACTGTGGCAAACAGAGTTGAGTGACTTGCCCAGGGTCGCACAGCTAGTTAGTGTCTGAGGCCAGGTTTGAACTCAGGGCGAGTCTTCCTGACTCCAGGCCAAGAGCTCTATCAACTGCACTGCCTAGCTGCCCTCTAATAGGGAGACAACATATAAATATATAAGTATATATGGAATATGTGCAGTTCCTTTTTCAAAAATCTTTTTATTCATTTATTTTTAACATTCATTTAAAAAATTTTTTGAGTTCCAAATTCTCTCCCTCTCTTCTACCCCTCCCCTCCACATTGAGAAGGCAAGCAATCGGAATATATGCAATTCCAATCCTTTCATTTTACAGATAAGAAAACTGAGGCCCAGAGATAGGAAGGGACTTGCTCAAGGTAACACAGTGAGTTTAAGTCAGAGGTGAGGGTTGAGCTCCTTTCTTACAATTTCAGATCTAATGCTCTTACACCTATGCCAGACTGCCTTCTGGAACCTTTTATCAGTAAGGAGGAAATACAGTGTTTGCTTCCAGGAGATTTTTGCTATGCCTGAGGCTACATGTTTTGACAAAACCAGTCAGTTATCTCTACCCTACCCCCTTTGTTTCTGCTGTAGAGGAGAGAAGAGGAGAGCCTTGGTTCCTTGGTGCCCTTCTTTTGAAGGGTAAGGTTTGGGGAGATGCACTGGAGTCTATGTGTGGTGGGAGGGGGAAGATGGGTGACATTCTTCATCTCATTACCTTCTCCATATCCTTGGGAGAGGGAGGAGGAATGTAGGAAGAGAAGCTGGGTTGTTTACATGGCAAGGAAAAAGAAGTGTTCTCCTGTGTTGGGTTGGGGTGATAGGCTGACCTGCACCATTTCTGGTCTGGGTTGGGCAGGTAAATGAGGATGGGGAAGTTCTTCCTTTTGTTGACTTTGGTTCTTCCCCCTTCTAAGAATGTACTTGCTACTTGGGACCATCTTCTGTACTCCCACCCCCTTACCCCATCTCCAGGGTGATAGAAGTTAGGTATGGCATTTGAAGTAAGTGGTCCTAGATTTAAATTTTGGCTTAGCTACTTATTACTAGTGTTATCTTGGGGTGGGGCAAGGAATTGCTTAATTTCTCAGGGTCTTATTTCTCCATTTATAAAATGAAGGAGCCAGACCAGATGATAACATCATAGATTTAGAATTGGAAGAGGTCTTAGAAGTCATCTACTTCAACCCCCTCATTTTGTGGATCAGGAAACTGAGGCCCACAGGGTTACCCAAGGTCATACAGGTAGTAAATGACAGAACTCAAGTGATTTCTAAGGTTTCTTCCAGCTCTGAATCCTAGGACCCTCTGGCCAGGACAGTAGATGAATCACAATCTCTTAGCTAGAAGAGACCTCAGAGTTTATCTCCTTAACCTCCCACTCAGTACAAGCATTTCCCTCCCTACAAGGTCATCTTCCAGGCCCCGTGGAAACTGCTGTAACAATGGGAAACTTACTTTCTTATGAGGCAGACCATTTTATTATCGGAGAATTCTGGTTGTTAGGACATTTCTTTCTTATATTGGACCAAAATCTGCCTCCAACTCATCAGTTGAAGTTCAGTCCTTGGGAACCCACAGAAGAAGACTACTTCCCAAACTGTGCCAGAAGCAGGAACATGTGTGAAATTAAGTTTTAGTAAGGGCAGGCATTATTATGCCCAACCTAATGGCCAAGTGGGAAGAGTATAGGATTTGGACTCATAGTGTATGGGTTTGAATCTTGCCTCTGCTACTCAAATTACTTTATCTCTCTGGGCTTCAGTTTCCTGAATTGAGGAAGGGTTCCCTCAGTATGTTGGTTGAACACTCTGTAGTGAATTTATAGGACGACATGGACAAAAGTCACACAGGATAAACAGGCATTAGACTGAACTTGAAAGCAGGGTCTGTTTTGCCTTATTTCGTATCCCCAACACTTAGCACAGTGCCTGGCTATATAATAGTGGGGAATATAATTTGAATGGGATGAGAGAACCTATAAATGTGTGCATATAGTCAGCCAACTTATCTGTACTGAGTGCCTCCTCTGGGCCCAACCCTGTGCTCTGTGCTGTAGGGATATAGAGAAGTCTAGGACATGGTCCTTTCCCTCAAGCTTGAAGTCTAGTTGTGGGCCTTAATAAATGAATGAATAAAGCATTTATTAGTCATTTACTATGTACAAAGCTCTGTGTTAAGTGCTAGGGATAAAAGTAGAAAAGTAAGACAATCCCTGCTCTTAAGGAACTCACATTTTAATGGGGGGGAGGACATTGCTAGTTGATTGACTATCTGACAGGCAGGAATGGGCTATGACCTCCATTGCTGCAGGGAATATTAAAGAGGATGAGATCATAGGTCCATTTAAAATATTTGCTCATTTAATTCATCTCTAGCCATCTATCTATCTAAACTTTATTTTAACATTCATTTAAAAATATTTGGGATTCCAAATTCCCATTTGGAGTACATGAGTATAAATTGAAGGATTTGGACAGGATGATCTCAAAAGTCACTTCCAGCTCTAAATCATCCTATGACACATGTAGAAAACAAGGCAGAGGTGGGGGTGAAGGGTGCAGAGGGGTGTGTGACTTGTCTGTAGTCACATAGTGCATTAGTGACAAAGCCAGAACTAGAACCCAGGTCTGCTGATTCTTTGGCCGAGGCTCTTTCATTTACTCCCCACTATCACCTTATGCTTTGTCTTGAGCCTTGGTGTGTTTCCTTAGTGGAGGAAAAGGAGAGCCTTGTAGAATGAGCTCTGGCCACTACTTTGGAATAGTAGGGATTGGGGAGGGGGGACTTCCTGCTGGGTAATCACTTCCAGCAAGGACTTCCTGGGAAGGAACTACAAACTTAGGAAGCTTAAGATACTGTCAGTCAAAGGTGGCTTATTATCCCAATCAAACCCTGCTAAAAATAGGGCTACTGACTTATTAATAGAAAGAACAAGAAATAGTGGGAAATATAACTCGAATGGGATGAGAGAACCCAAAAGTGTGTGTATACAGTCAGCCAACTTATCTGTACTCAGTCCCTCCTCTGAGGTCAACCCTGTGCTCTGTGCTACAAGGATGCAGAGAAGTCTAGGATTCAGTCCTTTGCCCAAGCTTGAAGTCTCATTGTGGGTACAATGAGAAGAGCTGAAGCCTAGGTATTTATTGAGATTTTGGCCCTGCCCTAGTCCCCTTGTTCTCTCCCCACTACTCCCTTTCAAGCACTTAAGAGTCTAATTTGGGGCTAGTGGTGGTGGAATAAGGCTCATATACAAATAACTACCATACAAAGTGGAATATAATGACTGTGTGAGAGAGGTACAAAGTGCTGATCAAGGTCTGAGGAAAGAAATGCCATTTCTGACTTGAGAGGGATTGAGGAAGCTTCCTGGAAGAGGTGGCATTTGACTTGAATCTCGTTGGAGATTAGTGCGACAGGGGTGAGATTCCAAAAGTAGAAATGTCTGGAGCAAAGAGAATGATGGGGAATAAATGGGTGACAGATGATAAGGAGTTTGTAGGGTCTCTAGGCTATAAAGCTGGAAGGGACCTAGTCCAATTTTTCATTTTGTAGATGAGGATACTAAAGTCTAGGGAAGGGAAGTGACTTACTTGTGGTTACATATCTAGTAAGTAAGTAGCAAGATGGAGGGGAGGAGGGTGAAATAAATCGTCTGGGATGGTGGATAGTGCCAGTGTGTAGATGCTGTGAGATAGGAGAGATGTAGATGCAAGGAGGAGGTGAATGACCATCTGCAGATGTTTTAAGGAGGGGCTGAATGGCCATTCCATCTTTGTGGTCCAGTCAAGAAATAGGCTTGACTTCTAGGGTTGTATCCCAAAGAGATCATACAAATGGGAAAAGGACCCACATGTACAAAAATATTTATAGCAGCTCTTTCTGTGATGGCCAAGAATTGGAAATTGAGGGGATGCCCATCAATTGGGGAATGGCTGGGCAAGTTGTGGTATATGAATGTGATGGAATACTATTGTGCTATAAGAAATGATGAGCAACCCCACTGCCTAACCAAAAGAAAAAAAAAAAGAAATGATGAGCAAGCAGACTTCAGAAAAACCTGGAAAGACTTGTATGGACTGATGCTGAGTGAAGTGAGCAGAACCAGGAGAACATTGTACACAGTAAGAGCCACATTGTGCAATGACTACCATTGATAGACTTAGCCCTTCTCAGCAATGCAAGGATCTAAGACATCTCCAAAAGTCTCATGAAGGAAAATGCTATCCACATCCAGAGAAAGAACTATGGAGTCTGAATGCAGATGGAAGCATACAATTTGCTTTTTTTTTTTTCTGTTTTGTTTAGTTTCTTCTTTTGTGTGGTTCCTTCTACTGGTTCTAATTCTTCTTTACAACATAACTAATGTGGGGGAAAAAAAGAAACACATGGGGGAAGAAAAGGGGTTTTTTGGGGGGCCAAAGACAACATTTAGAATAAATTTCCAATTCCTCCTCCTGAAAAAAAAGAGAGAGAGAGAGAGAAACTGGCTTGGCCAGAGCCTAAGGTCTAGGCTAGGGAATAGAGAGAGATTTGGTTGGAAAAATGAGGTGGGACAGAATGATAGAGGGCCTTGAAGGAGGTCATTATTTATTTTTAGAATTCAGTTCATGAACATGACAACCTCAAGAAATACAAATAAACAACATAAAGATTACAATCCCAAGTAAAACCATAAAAACTGAACTAGTTACATTTTCATAAAAGAAAATCTATTTTTTTTTGCCAAAAATGATAAAAAAAACTCCCAACTTATTTGCTCTGGGTCATCTTCTAATCTCTCATTTCTCTGTGGACTTCAAACATTTTGGTTCTTTTTTCTGTGGATGTTGTCAGTGTGCTGGGTCATTCTGATTCTGCTTTCCTCCCTCAGCATTGCATCCTGTTGCTTTCCCCAGATTTCCTTGCATTCTGTCTTTGCCCTATTTTTTTTTTTGTCGTAGAATAGTCACATTGATATGCTTAAATTTTAATTCAGTAGTTAAACTACACTAATGATGAAGATGATTGCCAACATTTATGTAGCACTTACTATGTGCCAAACACTGTGCTAAATGCTTTACAACTATCTCATTTGACCCTCACAACAACAATGGGAGGCAGGTGCCATTATTATTCCCATTTTACAGATGAGAAAACTGAAGCAAACAGAGGTTAAATGACTTGCCCAAGGTCACTTAGGAAGTAAGTGTCTGAGGCCAGATTTGAACTCAGGTCTATTCACTGTGCCACCTAATTGCCTAATTAGTGTGCCATAATGGAAAACATACGGGATTTGGAATCAGAGAACCTAGGTTTGAAGCCCTGGTTCTTTGGCTTAACACTTAATTAATTTAACCTCTCCAGTCATCTCTTTCCTCATCTACAAAATGAGAGGATTGAACTAGATGATTGATAAAGTCCCTTCTAGCTCAAAATCTATGCTCCTATTAAGATGTATAGGGCACTGTCCTAGGTGCTGGATATACTAAGACTAAAACTGAAAGTCTGCCCACAAAGAGCTTATATATTAAGTGGGAAAGGTGGAGAGGAAAGGGAGAGGTGTTCCAAGACATGAAAATAGGATGTGGGCCTGTGGTTTCATCGATATGGGTAACTCATGGATGAGGCAATTCACTCTACCAATGCAAGTCAATAGAGCCCTTAGAGGTTAAGTGACTTCCCCAGGGTCATACAGTCAGCCTGTCTCAATGTGGGACTCAAACCTAGTTCTTCCTGGCTCCAAAGCTAGCTCTCTCTCCACTATGCCAGGATTGCCTCTCCCCAAATGCAAACAGAGAAGTCATTCAGATAAGGTATTCAGTAGTTGTTTAACATGTAGGATGTTTCCAGGCGGGTTTTCTTTTTCTGTTGCAACTAATATTGCTGTGAATATTTTTCTATCAACTCTTTTTTTTTCCCTTTCAGTATTTTGTTAGGTCATAGGCAGTCCTACTTGTGTGATTTCTGGGTCAGAGGATATGATTTGTTTTATAATTCTTATTGTATAATTCCAGGTTGCTCTCCAAAAAGACTACTGTATACAAATTCACAGTTCTGCCAACAGCTTAATAATGTGACCATTCCCCCATAGCTCTGCCTCCACTGTATTTTATTGTTTCATTTATCTTTGCCAATAGGATGGGGGCAAGGTAGTGCTTAGGGGTAATCAGGTGGTACAGTGGATAGAGTGTTGGGCCTGCAGGCAAGAAGACCTGAGTTCAAATCTGGCCTCAGACACTTAGTAGTGGTGTAACCTTTGGCAAGCTGCTTAACCTCTGTCTGCCTCAGTTTCTTTATCTGTAAAATAGGGATAATAATAGCACCTCCCTCCCAGGGTTGTTGTAAGGATCAAATGAGATAATAATTGTAAAGTGCTTAGCACAGTGCCTGGCATATAGAAAGTACTATATAAATGTTAGCTATTATTATTATTATGTAAGAGTTATTTTCTCAGATTATTGGAGAGCTTGAAATTATTTTCAAGTGATTATTAACTATCCATTTTTCCACCTGAAAGAATTGTCTCTTGATACTCTCTGGTGCTTTATCCACTGGGGGAATGGGCATAACTGTCATACATTTAGATTCTGGGTGCTAAGTTTTTATTTTATATATTTATCACCAAGGTTTCCCCTGATCTATTTCCTTTCCTTTTATTTTGGAGGTGTTACTTTTTATTTTTGCCTAATGGCCTTATTTATTTCCAGTAATTTCCATAAATAATGCTTAATAAACATTGATCCAGTGGAAGAATTTGTGCAATAGCTTAATGTATTTTTCCTGAAGGAGTTGTTGAGACAAGATGTGGTAGGTAGCAGGGAATCACTGGAGGTCTTTGAGCCAGGGAGGGGATGCCTCCTTCCAGCTGATCTCTAGGACCTCTTCTGTCTCTGAGCTTCTGAGGGAAATGGCCAGAGAAGGGCATCAGGAAGATGACTTGGTTAGAATGTGCAGGTCGGGCTGGGAGTGGGGAGACTAAAGCAAAGGATACCTTTTAAAAAATAAATTTTTATTGCCATATTTTGTTTTTATGTCACCTAAATTTCCCCCTGTATGTCTCCCACCCCTTGCTTGCAAGAAGGCTGTTGCAGTATTGCAGTATTGTAGGCAAGAGGAGGCAAAGGCCTCTAGTGGGTTTGGAAATGGGAGGAGGTAGGCAGTGGATAAGACAAACAGTCATCTGTGGTTATTTCTCTGTTTCTGTGGGTGAGTCTTATCTTCTTGGCTGGACTGGAAACTCTTTGAGGGGAAGGACTGCGTATCTTACTCCTCTTTTGCACTTAACCATACTCATCCTTTTTTTTTTTTTGCTTAGGCAATTGAGGTTAAGTGACTTGCCCAGGGTCACACAGCTAGTAAGTGTCAAGTGTCTGAGGCTGTATTTGAACCCAGGTCCTCCTCACTCCAAGGCCAGAGCTCTATCCACTGTGCCACCTAGCTGCCCCTATACTCATCCCTTATCATAGATAGTTGGGTGTTTGTTCTTTCTGCCATTGGAACAGAAGTTCCCCAAGAGAAGGGCCGGACTGTGTCCTATCTATCTTTGTATGCCCACAGCTATACACAGGACTTTGTATACTGTAGGCACTTAAATCAGTGTTTATTGAATCGAATCTCTTCTCCACATCTCCCCCAAGTCACCCCAGAGCCACGTGCACAGTGGCCTTTCAATAAATATTCTTTTGTTTGTACAATGTGCCTTAATTCACATTTCTGCTACTTTGGTCCTCCTTCCCCCCCACCCCCCACCCCCCCATCTAGTAGGACCTTCCCTCCGAGATTCCCTCCCCATTCACATTGTGTAGATCTCGTTAGGTTTGTCTCCCCCTCTTAGAATGTGAGCTCCTTGAGGGCTGGGACCGGGTTTTATCTCTAGTGCCTGATAGGTCCCTAGCAAGTGCTTAATAAATGCTTGTTGGAAGCCCCTGCTGCCAGGGGAAGCTGGTTAATATGAGGCGATGTGTGCTCACTCAGAGGATTATCCATCTGGAGCTTGAAGGGATCCCAGAAGCCACCAAGTCAGGATTCCCCTCCCCCCCCCATTTTATAGTTGAGCGACTGCCCGCTAGAAAGGAAAAGTGAAATGACTTGCTTAAGGTCATACAGATAGTAAACATCAGAGGCAGGATTTGAACCTACCTCCTCTAATTCCACAGCTAATGTTCTTTCCACTACACCCTGCTTCCTCCCTTGTCCCCGGACAAGCATTTATTGAGTGCCTGGTACACACCAGGTACCATACTAGGCGCTGGAGTTACAAAGACAAAAACAGAAACAGTCCCCGTCTTCAAGGGGATTACATTCTACTTAGGGGAAGTAACTTGTACCAGATAAGTAAGTATAAAATATATATAAGGCCCCTGACCCAGAGGGAGCTGCTTAAGATGCCTGATTTCTGGCCACATAGGTTCTCCAACAAGAACCCCTGCCCTTCTCCAGCTCCCTAGCTCTTTATCTCAAAGAGGGACCGGCTTATTAAAGTTGATTTCTTAAAATTATTAATCCTATTGAATATGTTTTCATACTGAATTGTTGTGGGGTTTTTTTTTTTTGTTATATTCATAGAAATTTCCCAAAGGGAAATTCCAACCATGGAGCACAGGAGAGATCGGCCCCTTCCCCACCTGCCTGAGTGTTACCATAGGAACAGAGTGATTCAGATGACTAGTTGAGGGTGAGGCCCAGTTGGGAAAGAAAGAGATTTGTAATTGTATCTCCAGGTGGCCAAGCCCGAGGTTTGAAGGAGCGAATGTTGAGGAGGTCATGTTTTTGCAAACCTAGAGTTAGAATGATTAAAAAAAAATAAGACAGCCTTGTCCTTCACTATGAAAGAGGAACATGCTGGGAAATTTTTTTTAATAAAAGCAGCCATTGTGATGAAATGTGAGGGTGGGAGGAGGGGGCAAATATTATGGAATTTTTAAGAAAATGAGGGGAAACTGTAATCGTGCCTTTGGTCTATATAATAAGACACCAAAGGGACCTCAATAGGAAACTCCCAGTTCTATCTGTGTGATTCTGGTCCCAATCATTTAACCCTTTGGATACCTATTTCATTTGTAAATGAAAGGATTAAAATGTCCTTTCCAACTCTAAATCTGTGATCCATTGGCTATTCTATAAAATCGTGTTTACAATCTCAGGCTTGAAAGGCAACCTCATCTTGGGTCACTACAACCTGACTTTGGACTGAGAAAATTACAGGTACATGGCATAGTTATAGAGTCAAACTTAAGACAGAAATTTTGCTTGAGGATTTCCTCAGTTAGTGCTATTCCTCTGAGTTCAGCCTTTTCCACCCAGATCTTTCTCTTGACTCTCTTTCAAAGGTTTGGTTTCTCTTCCTGAGTTTCCCTTTGCTTTCAGTTCCCCCAATCTAAGCTAAAGCCCAGCTCCTCTGGGCTCTCAATGAAGAAATCCCCCTCTAAATTTTTTAGGTTTCACTCTCAAAAATTCATGCGAGATTGTCCTCTGGAGAGTCCCCTAAACCCTCTGAGGCCATATTCTCCTGGCCTCTTCATATGCACCCTCCTGCATTCTCTCTTTTCAACCTGTCACCTTCCAAACTGGCTTCTCCTGTCTTCTGGCCTTAACTTCTTTTGTTTTCACTCTTTTCTGTTCCTGGAATGACAAGAGATATTATACAGATGTTCCTGGTGCAATGGGAAAAACACTAGGCGTGGAATCAGTGGATATAGATTTAGACCTTGGACCTGGGGCTCTGTTTCTCACTCACTGCCTGTGTGACCCTGGGCAGCAACTCTCTATAACAGCTTGAATTTGTGTGTCATTGTTGGGTTTATAAAACATTGCAATGTTCCACATCTCTAGGTCCCAGTTTGCTCTTTTGTCAAATGAGGGGCTTGAATGAAATATTTTCTAAGGGCCTTTCTAGTTCTAAATCCTGTCATCCTATGTTTCTCCCAGTTAATTCCCTGCCATGACAGATGGATATTTATAACACCTCCACTTTAGTATAAGATCTATATGAGCTGACTCTTGTCTGCGGTGAACATGTCGATTGTTGTTCAGTCGTGTCTGATTCTTCGTGACCCCATTTGGGGTTTTCTTGGCAGAGATACTGGAACGGTTTGCCATTTCCTTCTCCAACTTATTTTATGATGAGGAAACTGAGGCAAACATAAGTGACTTGCCCATAGTCACATAGCTACTAAGTGTCTGAGGCTAGATTTTAAGCCCCGGAAGATGAGTCTTGCTGACTTCAGGCCAGGTGCTCCATCCACTATGCCACCTAGCCACCCAAACATGGAGAACCAGAAAACATAGGGAGTAGAGATGGGCTCTTCACCACTTCCCAGCAGAATGAGAGAGGGGGCAGCAGTGGCCAGAATTAAAACTGAATTCTCAGACAACTCACAAAGTTATGCTTGTGACAAGTGGGGTGGTCCAGGGGAAAGCAGCTGGACTTGGCATCAGGAAAGTGGAACGAGTGCTAGCTCTAGAACCAGAGCCCCTGGTTTCCAATGCCACCTCTGTCTGCTGCATACTACCTGTATGACCTTGGATAAATCACTTGGACCCCCCTGGGCCTTGATATTTTCATCTCTAAAATGAGGGGGTTGGATGAGATGGTGGTTCCGATCCCTGCTGGCCCAAGTTGAGAGATCACTTCCTCTCTCTGGCACTGCTTCCCCATGTACAAAATGAGGGCGTCATACTTGGTGATTTGCCACATCTCCCCTACCCTATGTGACTCCAGTTTCCCTGTAGGCTCAAGGGCCTGTGTGTGAAGGGGCGGGTTTGACATCCAAGGTAACAACATCAGGAATGCTGGCTTTCCCCCAGCCAGTAAACTTAGTCCTCACCCTCCCCAGTCCCTATCTTTTCCACTGTGCCTTCTAATCCTCTTCTATCAAATTTGTAAAACTATTTTAAAATCCCCTTCACATACATTCCTCCGGTCTTCTGGTACTCACTAAAGTACTTTCTTCTGGAGACAGCATATCTATTACCACCCTCTCCAAGGCTGGCTACCCCTTCTCTTCCATTCCTAGGCACACAAAGTAGGAGGTGAAGTTGGCATGCTCTGTGATCTCCACTGCTACTTTCAGACCTCCCCTCTGACACCATCACTCAGCAACCAGTTCCCCTTTGAAGTTCACTCCATCTGGCTGTCTGGGTGGGAGAGTCAAGGAGGAATATATTTGGAAATGAAGGTCGACTCTCTAGGCCTCAGTTTTCTCATCTGTAAAATAAGGGCGCGGAAGTGGATGTGTTAATTGGTTTTATTGAGCTTTGTTTTAATTCTTTGTCACAAGGGGTGGCTCCCTGGGTAGGAGAAGAGGAGGGGTATATTTGCAAAAGAAGGTGATTAAAACATGAAAGTATCAATAAAAAATATTAAAAAAAAAAAATATGGGCATTGGCCTAGAATTGATCTCATAGGTCCTTTCCAATGCTAAAATGCTATGATGAAAGCTTCCTTGAGGCTTCCTTTCTTTTACTTGCAGAGTAGAGATAATGTTCTCTGCCCTCTTTGCCTCTCAGGGCTTTGGGAATGATTCTGTGAGATAATGAATATGCACATGCTTTGGAAATGGGAAATTGTAAAGTTTGGTACATGTGGGAAATATTTTCACAGCCAGTTTCATTGTGTCTGCAGACTCTCTGGGCCCCTCCCCTGTGGCTACAGAGAACAGCTCTTGGCTAACTTTCTCTTCATCCCTCTCTGATTTTCAGCTGAGAACATCTGGTCCTCCCCTTACCCCCAGTCCTGTGGGTCAGGGACTGAGCCAGGTAAGAGGATTTTTCAACCATATAAAGTCATTTCAGACAGGACAATGGAGATAGGAGATCCTTGTCTAGTCTGTCAGCCAGCCCACGGCTGTATGCAGAGCTTGCTCATCACTCGGACCAAGAGGGGTGAGGTGAGGATTTCTTCTTTGGCCAGATCTGTGATTTGGTCAGCATGGGGAGCTCCCTGATGAGCAAACTCTCTTTAACCGATGTAGTTCAACAACTGTCCCGCAATTTACAGTTACAGAGTTGCCTAGGGCACTGAGAAGTTAGGTGCCTTGTCGAGAGTCTCATAGCCCTTCTTCAGTGCTTCAGAGGCAGCACTTAATACTCAGTTCATCCTGGCTCCAGGGCCTGACTGTCTGCACGTTATGCTACAATGCTGCTTCTCTGAGGATTACTGTGGCATTGGGGACCTCATAACCTTCCTGGGGCAGATGAGCCCCCCACAAATGAAAAGGACAAAAGAGTTGTTACCTAGCTAAGGTATGCAGAGAAAAAAAAGGTGATAGGAAATGTCCTTTCAGTGGGAAGAACAATGGTCCAGGGCATTAAGGAAACCCATGTTCTAATCCCAGGATAAGGATCAACTCACTGACTGACCCTGGTCAAGTCACTTCTCTCTGGGCCGAAGTTCCTCCTCTGTCACATAGGGATAACCTGTGTTTTGCCTCCCTCAGAGTACTGTTTGTGAGGCTGCATGAGCAGATGAGGAAATGGTTTGGAAACTATTTTGAAAAATGCACAAGATATTGTTTGTCTTAGGGTGTTCGTCCTCCAATCTGACCTCACCAAGGCCCTGTTTGGTGACATTTGCCTCATACTGTCCTTACCGACATGAATGAGGGGAGCGGTTCCGAGGGAGGACCCCTGTCTTCTCACCAGTACATGCTTCCCCTTATGCTAAAATGATTGAATTTTGGGTTTCTGTCCCTCTTCCCCTGCCTGAATCCTATCTACTTGTTCTCTGCCTGGAGACAGAACCTACTGGCTGGGGAGTCTTCCATTATTGAGTGGGAGGAGTCAACCTTGGGGGTGTGAGGAAGAGAGGATGGTCCTCTCTGTAGCACTAGAAGAGCCAGGGCAAATGGCAATATCAATCAATCAATCAATCAATCAGTCAATCAGTCAATCAACAAGCATCTGCAAAATACGTATTATGAGCCAGACCCTGCTCAGTATTGGGGTTCTGACAAAACTTTGTAATAGATACAAAGACAAAGAAAGTAATAGTCCCTTCCCTCCAGCAGCCGATATTCTATTGGGGAAACAACATGTATGCATATAAGCATTTACAAACTATATAAAAGTAAATACAAAGGTAACTTTATGGGAGAGGCACTGACAACATATACGTAGAGAAAGTCCATAATATACAAAGTTACCATCTGGTGCTAGGGGAAGTCCTTATAAAGGAGGTGGTACCTGAGACAAGCTATGCAGGGAGTGCGGGATCCTAGGGTGTGGGGGTTAGAAGAGAGAGCATTTCGGGAGCCATGGCTCCAAACCAGACTCCTGAGGAGAGGACAGGAGCAGAAGGAGGGTAGGCAACAAATAACCTCCAAGAGGGGCTTCGGCTCAGGGAGAGGCAGCCTGCGTTACTAGAAAGAATCATGGGCTGGGAGTGAGAGGACCTGGCTTCACATCCTACCTCTGCCACTTACTACTTAGGTGACTGTGACTGGGTCACTTAGCCTCCCTCGGTCTCAGTTTTCTCATCTGTCAAAGGGGTTGGAGCAGATGGCCTCTGAGGTCCATTACAGTTCTCAGTGGATGTGCCACTGTGTGATTTAATGTCTTTGTGATCTGAGGCAGAGCATCCAGTTACCAAAGAGGGCCCCCTTGGGTGCTGGTCTTCACCAAGTTTATAGGTTGGAACCACCGTCCTTTTGATGTTAGCTAAGCCTCCTTGGCTCGGAGAGCTCCCCGGCACAAGGTGTTCTAGGCTCAGGGAGACAGCTGTGTTCTAGGGCTGCAGATGTTGCTCACATTTGTCAGATGTCAGATACCTCCCTTTGAGGTATGTAGGAATCCTTTTCTCACATATGCCCACAGGACATGAGGTCCTGGGAGGTGGGTGATTGGCTAAGGCCGCTGATGGTCTGTGGCTGGTATGTTGTAACCTTAGTACAGTCATGGGACCCAAATGGATGCTTGGATTCTTTTTTTTTTTTTTTTGCTAGGCAACGGGGTTAAGTGACTTGCCTAGGGTCACACAGCTGGTAAGTGTCAAATGTCTGAGGTCGGATTTGAACTCAGGTCCTCCTGACTCCAAGGCCAGAGCTTTATCCACTGCGCCACTTAGCTGCCCCTTGGATGCTTGGATTCTTGAACTTGATAAGTAAAGTTAGTTTCTTTTAGGACTTTAGCAGCTTTTCCAGTCAATGCCAAGGTGGTGCATACCAAATGATATTCAATCTTTTGTTTTAAGCTTCTTAATCTAGTTTCTCCAAGTAGATTGTAAGCTCATGGGCAGCAAGGTTCATGAGGTGTACTCCTGGGAGGCAGCCAGCTTGGCTCTTAGGAGTCAGGACACAGAAGTCCTAGACTCAATTCCGTCAGTGACGAACTGAGTCCCCTTGGGCAGTCTCTTGCCTCCTCTGGGTTTCCGTGCCCTCACCTGGAGAATAGGAGATCCTGGATTCAATGCCAGGCTCAGCCATGCCCCTCACGAACTCCCTGTGTGGCCATTCCTCAGGAATGCTCTCCCTTCTCACCTCTGTTTTTAGAATACCTGGCTGCCTTCAGGACTCGGGTAAAACACCACCTTCAGCAACAGACATTTTCTGGTGCTACCCCTAACCCCTAGGGCCTTCCCTTCTAAGAGTACTGTCCATCTACTCTGCATCTATCTTATGAATATCTCTTTATGAATGGGTTGTTTCCTCGTTACAAGATAAGCCCTTTGAAGGCAGGAATTTTTTTTTTTTGCTTTTTTTTTGTATCCCTGGTGCCAGGCACAGTTCCTGGAATATAGTACGAGGTTATTAAATGCTTGTAGATTGATTGATTGATTGCTTCCCCATTTGTAAAATAATGGGGTTGGACTAGATTTGGGTGTTTTTTATTTTATAAAGTGCTGAGCACAAAGTAGGTGCTCAGTGAGTATTGATCAAAGACAGCTGAGTCCCAGGTCTTTCCCCACTTCCACCCCAGTTTTTTCATTTGATATTTTTCCTATTCAAAGCTCTTCCCTGCAGAGCAGTATAGGGTAAAAGGCATCCACTAGACTTGGAGTCAGAGGACTTGGATTTTAGTGGTGGCTCTGATATTTATTAGCTGTGTGACCTAAGGTCAGTACCCTGTCTGAGACTCAGTTTGCTTACTTACAAAATGGGGATGATGTAATACCTGCCTCAAAGAATAATGGTGAGAAAAGTTCTGTGTAAATCTTAAAGGGTTATAAAAATATACTGATCTTTATTTATTATTTTCATACATGTGGAACTGGAAGGGACTTTAGGTCATCTGATTCCAACCCCTTATTTTACAGATGAGAAAGCTAAGACTTGACCTTGCCCAAGGTCACACAAGAGAACAAGAGAGCTAAGATTCAAACTCAGCTCTTCTCATTTAAAAATGAGTGCACGCTCCCCCAGGGCCTGTACTGAAGGAGTCCAATTGGAAAGAATGAGCTCCATGTTCATTAGTTGAGGTTATCCCCTTTCTGGCCAGGCCTTGGAAAGTTGGGCCCAGCTCCCACATTCCTGTCTTTGTACCCAGCAAGCTCCTCCCTCCCCTGCCTCAGCAGAGAATGGACACGAGGATGTGAGAGAGTGCGGAATAGGAAGTCAAGTTCCTCTCTCATGTACACTCACACTCCCCCACACCCTCCCAGGACACACAGAGATCTCATGCTTATGTTTCAAAGTCCCTTCTTTACAGCAAGCTATCTCTAGGGAAAACTAGGGAACAGAATCACAAGATCATGGGATTTTGAGCAAGATGAGACTTAGAGCAGGAAACTGAGGTCCATAGGGATTAAGTGATTTGCCAAATGTCACACAGCTAGTTAGTGGCAGAGCCAAGATTCAAACCCATAGCCTCCAAATTCCATGTCCTGTGCTTTTACCACATTGGTCCTCAGAGAGTGAAATGACTTGCTCTGGAATTGACCAAGAAATGTCAAGACCAAGACATGCAGAATCTGTTGCCTAATGTGGGTGCTAGGGTGGAAAGAACACTGGATCTAAAGTCAGAAGATCTGGGTCCAAATCTCAATTTTGCCACTTACTGTGATTTTGTGACTTTGGATTTACCTTCTCTGGACCTCAGTTTCCTAATCTGTAAATGAGGGGGTTGGGCCAGATCAATTCTAAGGTCCTTAACAATTGTAAATCTATTTATTCCTTCCAGGTCTTCTGCCTGCAAGACCACCTAAAGAAAGTCTGGATCAGAAGGTAATAATAATCATACCTCACCTTTATAGGCGGTTTTATGACAGACCTTCATGTCCATTATTAAATTCAACAAGCATTATTAAGCACCTGCTGTGCTGGAAGAGAGACCAAGTCTAGCTAAGTCCCTACCCTTTGGGCACTTGAAGTTTAGTAAGAGCCACATCTCTTGGCCCCTAGGACTGCCCCCTCCTGCAGGAAAAGAATTTTTTAAAAAAATTATCAGTAGCTTTTGTTTTTATAGCACCAACATTTCACAGTGAATCCCCTTCCCCTCCCAGAGAAGGAGTCAGTCCTTATAACAAAAAATTAGTAAAAGGGGTGAGGGGAACCCAGTCTGTGAAAGTATCTTGAAAAAGTATAACGGGTCACAACAATGCCTAATGACATCATTATTCCCAGGTGATCTTTATTGTTTTAGGCAAGTTGAGATGGGGAGAGGGGAATGATGCCTCAAGGAGAAGGTAAATCTTTAGCTGGGATTAGGAGACAAGACAGAATTCAAACACAGTCAGTCCTTTCCACCCAGCTTTTTCTCTCCTCTTCTCTCCTTTCAGTGGATGGACATTCTTGGCTCATTAGTAGGCCTTTCTCCTAGGGGCGTCTGCTGTGCCCCTTTTATCAATGTGGATTCCTTTGCTGTGTGGGTGAATAGCCAGTGACCTCTTTGTGCTTTATTGGAAGGAGGTTAGGAGGTGGTGGGGAGGGGGGTGATCCCATTTCTTTCTGCTGTTATAGCTTCCCTCTGGCTTATGTGCAGATGTTGCAGTGTTAACCCTTTCCTTCCCTCTCCAGCCAATCAGCTATTCATGTTGCCTTTTGAAGAGAGAGAAACTGAATTAATCTCAATCTGGGGTGGTGCACAGCCCCTCAGGATGGGTCCCCTAAGAGGGTATATATCTCTGGTTTTAGAGTTGTGGCTATAAATTAATTGTGAAGTAAGGACGATAGGCATTACCATTCATTCACTGGGTAGCTTAGAGCAAATCACTTTTCTCTGGGCCAGTTTTCCTACCTCTAATGAGAGATTTGCACTAGATGGTCTCAATATCTTGGATTCTTTGTTTCATCTGGTGTAATGCAGGCTGTTCCTGGGAAGGGCCAGGTTGATCATTCCTGACTTGGTACAGTAATGGTGAGGTGACCTCAAGTGAACAGATGTCAGACATCATGATGCCTTGACATGGGCATTGAGTTGAGACACAAGAGAACTAGGTTCCATTTCCCATTCTGGCACTGTTTGCTCTTAAGCCAGAACAAATTCAGACACTCGTCAGGACCTCCTTGTCTGCCACCCAGCTGAGCTTAGAGTTATCACAAGGATCACATCAGACAATCACTTCAAAAGGAATAAATTGCTTTCTGTAGAAAGATACCTTACACGCTAAAAGTGTTTGGTGAATTTGTTTTGTTAAATTGATCAGTTAGTCTTCATTAAACAAAGCTCCCCCAAACCATTAACACAAATCAGAATCAGTCCTGTCTTCTGCTATCTAATGTGGGTGAAAATTTTGGGCATCAAGAAAGCCCAAATGGGTCTGGATTTAGGAACCATTGACCAGTAAAGAATATATCATGTCATAAGTAGAAGGAACCTCAGAACACAGAACATAGAATGTCACAGCTGGATGGGACCTGAGCACATATGAGTTAGGGAGCAGAACATCTGAGCTGCAAGGAAACCCAAAGACTAGAAAGGTGAAATGACTTACCCAGGGTTACACAGCTAATGAGTGCTTGGGGTAGGATTTGAACTCAGATCTTCCTGGCTCCAGGTCCAGTGCCCTTATCTTCCCTTGTGTCATCTCTCTTTCCCTTATACCAGTCTAGTTCTTTACAATTTATAGTTTTCCCACTGACCCAAAACAACCCCATTGTCATCTTTTCAGCCACTAGAAATTTTTCAAAGCTCTTGTTAATCAAAGTATCACATATGGGCTTGTTTTCCTATTTTTCTCCTGTCAGTTTCCCTCAATGCCTTATGCTGGTTTAGAGGTGACCCTGATCACTCTTTAAAAAAAAAAAAGCAGACATTTATATTGTGTTTTACATATATCATTTTTTTTTTAATGTGAGGCAATTGGGATTAAGTGACTTGCCCAGAGTCACACAGCTACTGAATGTCTGAGGCTGGATTTGAACTCAGGTCCTACTGACTCTAGGGCCGGTGCTTTTTCTACTGTACCACCTAGCTGCTCCTACATATATCATTTCACTTGATCTTCACAGAAACCCTATGTGATGGGTTCCATTATTATCCCTATTTTGCAAATGAAGAAACTGAGGCTCAGAAAAGCTAAATGACTTGCCCAGGGACTCACAACTAGTGAGTATCGAGGTAGGGTTTGAACCCAAGTCTGATGCTCGTATTTCCTGTTAGAGTCTCATGCTACTTCTCTTGACCCAGAACTCTTGCAAGCTGTGCCAGCGAAGTCTAAGCTCTGGCAAGTTTTACCAAGCCAGAAAGGCTTCCTGTATGGCCTCAGTGACAGACCATCCATGTGTTCCTAGTTAGGACCATCTAAGGATGGTCATTGTCAGGTTGACCAAGCGGTGGGTTTTTTGTTTTTCATGACAGGAGCTCATGAAGCAATGAGTTGCTAAGGTAGGACAGGGAGTGTTTTCCCTGACAAAATCAGAGATCCCTGAAATACATACCAGTATCAGGCTCCAAAGGACCTTAGAGATCATGCCGTCCAATGCCTTCATTTTATGGATGAAGAACCTAAGGCCCAGATGGGTCTGAGTGCTTTGTTCAAGGTCTCACACTTAGTGAGTGGCAGCATTATCTGGTGCTCTGTTCATTCCTTCACACAACATGCTGTTCAGCTCAGTTCAGACATTTATTAAGCACCGACATCCTTACAGCACATACACAGACAGCAGGGAAGCTACTAGGGGGAACACTGGATAGAGTCCCAGGCCTGGAGTCAAGGAAGACTCACTTTCCTGAGTTCAAATCTGGCCTCAGACACTTACTAACTATGTGACCCTGGGCAAGTCACTTAACCCCGGTTGCTTCAGTTTCCTCATCTGTAAAATGAGCTGGAGAAGGAAATGGCAAACCACTCCAGTATCTCTGCCAAGAAAACCCCCAGTGGGGTCAGAGTCAGACACAACTGAAATTACTGAGCAACAACAGGCCTTATGCTAGGTGCTGGGAATATGAAGCTGGAAATGAAACAGTTCCTCCCCTCAAGGACCTTATAGTCAGTCGCTGGTAGCGTTGGTGTTGGGGGACTACAATACACACAGGTTGGCAATTGAAAACTTATAAAAAGTGATTCAGGAGGAAGAGTCTGTTAACAATGGGGGGAGGGAGCTTCTGGAAGGTTCCCATGCGGGAAGAGGAAGTTAGGAATTCCAGGAAGCAGAGCTGAGGAGGAAGTTCATTCTAGACTTGGGGGACCCCTTGTACAAAGGTGTTAAGGTTGGAGGTCTCACTCATTTAATCCCACAGCTGACAGGCTAGTCTGACTGGAGTCAGGAGTGTAGTAAAACGCCTGGTGGATTGAAATGAGACTGCTCTTGTTTCCTGTGTAAGAGTCTGAGCTCCCCAGTTAGGCCCTGAGGAGAGGAGAGGAGACTGAAAGTAAAGCATACTGGTGGCTTTAACAAACATTCATGAAATGCATGCTTTGTACAACAGCCTGTGATCGGTAACGTATAGTAAGCAAAGATCAATAGAACCATACTATCGTTCTCAAAGGCTTGCTGTCTAGAAGAGGGCATACAAGGCAACTTCACATAAGTATCATACAAAATTGTATGTAATCCATGAATTAGAGAGCAAACCAAGTGCCATGTGAAGTCTTAGGGGGAGGTGATTGCTCCTAATTACAGGGAACAGGAAGTCTTTGTGAAAGAGTTAGACCTCAAAAGTGGGGAGGGATTAAAATAGTCAGAAATGGGGAGGGAAGGGCATTCCAGCTTGGAGAAGAATGTAAGCGAAGGTCCAGGGGTGGGAAAGTGTAGAGGACCTTATTGTTGTTGTTGAGTTGTTCAGTGGTGTGCAACTCTTTATGACCCTGTGGACCATACTGTGCATGGGGTTCTCTTGGCAAAGATACTGGAGTGGTTTGCCATTTCCTTCTCCAGGGGATTAAGGCAAACAGAAGTTAAATGACTTGTCAGGGTCACCCAGCCAATCAATGTCTGAGGCTGGATTTGAACTCAGGTCTTCTTGACTACAGACCCAGCACTCTATCCACCCAACTGCCTCCTATAGAGGACCTTGGGAGTACTAAATTCACATTAGAAATGAGAGGGTGGTGTGAATAGAGATGAACCAGTCCAGGAAAGGGAGAGAGAAAGCCACAGAGTTCAACCATAGGAAATGATTGGAGTGCCATGTGGCTTTCGAGAAGCTGCCTACCTTCTCATCTTGTCTCCTCCCCTCCCCCTCTCACCACAACTCCCTCATCAGCCCCTTGTCAGCCTGTCTACAGACATGACACATTTTCATGTGGGGCCCCTAGAATTTCCCCTCCTGCCAGGGGCCCCTTGGGAATCAGAGGAAGTCATGTGAAATAAAGACTTTCCTGAGCAGGGGGGGAAGGAACGAATGGCTGATCATGATTCATCACCAAGTGAAACTGGGCTCAGTTTCTGTCTCTGGAAGGGACAGGAACTGTAGAGAGGAGAAACTTCACATTGGCCATGAGGGACAGAGTCATAGAAATAAGGGCCTTACACTGCTACCCATGAGGCACATGCCATTGGTTTAGCAAGTTGATGCCACCTCTGTGGACCTCAGTTTCCCTCTCTTCCATGTGGGGATATTAATTCTCATACTGATTTCCTTATTATTATTATTGAGTAACATATGTGTCAATGGCTAGAAACATGTTCCAGAAACTATAAGGGATGGCTTTATTACTCTTGGATATCTCTTCAGGTCCTTAATAAAAGGGATACAAGGGAGGTAAGGGAAGGAGGAGAGTTGAGGTCTGACGCTTCCTCTCTCCTCCCCCAAACTTTCTGGTGGCAATAATTTGTCTGCTACAGATAGCCCAAGAATCTTGAAAGACACCATGTGAGAATAGAGGGGGCAAGACGACCTTGGCACAGTGGATTAGCACCTTCCTGTTTCTTACTGACCTTTGATTGCAGAACTAAACTTTTTTTTCCTTAGGTATATGGCTCCCCAATAACTCTGTCTCTTCCAGGAGTTTTAAAAAAGGGAAAACAACAGAGTCTACAAATAATAGGTGACCCAGCTTAACTTGAATTCTTGGGAAAATTCTAGAATGGATTACTAAAGGGATGGTTAGTGAGCATCCAGAAAATGAAGTCGTGATTATAAAGAGACAGCATGGCTTTCATCAAGAACAGATCATGTAGAAATTAACCTTATTTCCTTTTCTGACAGGGTAAATAAACTAGCACATGAGTGGAATGCTATAGATATAGTTTACCTAGATTAACTAGGTGAAAATAGAGTTAGATAATAAAAATAATCATAGCTTCCATTTATATACCATTTTAAAGTTTGCCAAATGCTTTACAAATATTATTTCATTTTATCCTCACAACAACCCTAGGACGTAGGTGCTATTATTGTCCCCATTTTACTGGTGAGGAAATGGAGGCAGACAGAAGTTAAGTGACTTGTCCAGGGTCACGCAACTAGTTAGTGCTGGAGGTGGGATTTGAACTTAGGTCTTCTCATTCAAGGTCCAGAGTTTTGTCTGTTGGGTCACCTAGATAATAGTTAGATGAATTTGGAACTGGTTGAATGGCTAGATTCAGAGCAGTTTTAATGGTTCAGTGTTAGCTCTAGAAGGATGTCTCCAGTGGAGGTCCACAGGGATCTGTTCTGAGTCCTCATCTAAACCTCCCCTCCCCTCCCCCACCCTCACCCCAATCAATGACTTGTATAAAGACATAGGTGACATCCTATGGCATTTGCAAATGACACAAAACTGGAAGGCATAGCTGGGTGACACAATTAGGATCTAGAAACAATCTTGACAGACAAGATTATTGAGCCGAATCTAATAAGAAGAAATTCAGTAGGGATACATTTCCACCCATTACTCCTATTCCTGATCTGTGGGGCCAGATAGAACAAATCTAATCACTCTTCCACAGGACACCATTCAAAATTTTAATTTGAGGTTTGTTTATTTTTTTTAATCAATGTTGCAAGTACATTATTGGAGAGGAATAGTTAGAAGTTTGGAAAGGATCTGGGGGTTCTGGTGGCTCACAAGCTCAGCATGAGTCAACAGCATCAAAAAGGCTACTTTGCTCTTGAGCTGCACTAAGAGGCAGAGCTTCCAGGAGTAGGGAGGTGATGGTCTTGCTGTGCCTGGTCCGAACACATCTGCAGTATCATCTCTGTTCCAGGACACACAGTTTAGGAATGACATCGATAAACTAGAGAGTGGCCAGAAGAGGGGATGCAAGATGGTGAGGACCTTGAGTCCATGCTGTGTTAGGATCAGGAACTGAAGGAAGGAGGTTTAGTTTGGAAAAGCAGAAGCCAAGGGGGTGAGGACAGAAGTGGGAAGAGAATAACCCGCTGGCTCTCATGGGGAAGAGGGATTAGCCTTGTTCCATGTGGTCTCAGAGGACAGAACCAGGAGCAAGGGGTAGGAATTGCCAAGAAGCACAGTTAGGCTTGCAGTTAGGAACCATTTCCTGATACTCAGAGCTGTCGAAAAGGGGCAAGGACAAAGACTGCAGAGGGTGGGAGTGAGGGCGCTGTCTCTCACAGGCGCTGTTTTAGTGGAGGCTGGAAGACCATTTGACAGACACGTGACAGTGGAGATGACTTTTGGGCGGTGGCCTCCAAGGTCCCTTCAAGTTCTGAAGTTCTGTGACTCTGGTTTCTAGCTCACTAATCCCTAAATGCTGTCGGTTATCTTTCTAAAACACCATTTTAGATCTGGCCCTTTCTTGAACCAGATCCCCCAGTTCCTGTTGCCTTTATGAGAACATCGAAGGAAGCCTCTTAGCCTAGAATTGAAGGCCTTCCAATTTCTGGAGTCAAAATGGAAATCTGAGGCCTAGAAAGGAAAATGAATTGTCCAAGGTCACCCAACAAATTACTGAAAGGGCCAGAAAAAGAACCTAGGTCTCCTGTCCCTCTGTGCAATATTGTTTATTGTTATCATGGCAGGTTGGGGTAATGGATAGAGACCTGGCCTCAGGATCTATAAGGCCTGTGTTCTAATCCTTCTTCTGACTTCTCTTCATATAATCTACACCATCGGTGTCAAACTCAAATTGAAACTGGGTGAGGGAGGACGGAGAGGGGAAAGGCACTAAACCGTACATCAGGACTCCTGTGACCACCTAGCGACTTAGAAAACCACGTTTTAACATTATGTTTTATTGTATTTTTATTTATTTTATTAAATATTTTCCAGTTACATTTTGATCTGGTTCAGTCCACACTCAGAAGTGCTGTGGCCCACACTTGGCCTGCGAGTTGTGTATGTGACACCTCTGTTCTCCAATCCTTACCCCAGCCTACTTTTGTGTATTTGCCCATATTGAAGGTGACGTTTGTTGCTGTTAATCGTGTCCAACTCTTTGTGACCTCATTTGGGGTTTTCTTGGCAAAAGTAGTGGAGTGGTTTGCCATTTCCTCCTCCAGCTCATTTTACAGATGAGAAAACTGAGGCAAATAAGTGACTTGTCCAGGGTCACGCAGCTAGTAAGTGTCTGAGATCATATTTGAACTTAGGTCTTCCTGACTTCAGGCCTGATGCTCTGTGCACTGCATCACCTAGCACCTCCTGAAGGCGGGGTAGTGTAATGGAAAGAATGCTGGAATTGGGGTGAAGAACCCTAGCTTTGAGTCTCAGCTTTGACAGGTGACATTCACTTTGTGACCTTTTGGTAGTGACCTCAGGCAATTCTCTATGACTACAAGTTGCTGGTCTACATGGATAGATAGTGTTTTCTCACTGGGAAGTTCCGTACACCAATAAAATCATAGGTCTGAACAAAAAAAAATGGTATTCATAACAGTATTTTTATTAGTCTATATCCTAATTCCCAGGTGACTCTGAGCTTTCAGAGGTAATTCTAGGAAAGCATAACCTATAGGTCTTGGCAAGGGGCCAGGGAAGGTCTGCATTTTTGATGCCTGAGGATTATTCTAGCTAAAGTTTGGAGAGGCTCATTACTGGGATGGCCATAGGGGGATGACTCTTCTGGTCACAACAGCTCTCAGAGACCCCCCCCCCTCCAGCTAAGTCAAAGGAGTTGGGATCTGTGTTAGTAGAAAGAGTACTCATACCAACAAAATATGGATCCTTGAAATAGAAATATTATTTCACACTTCATATTTGTATAATCTTTTATGATTTAGAGTGCTTTCCTTATAGCAACCTTGTGACAGAGTAGTGCAGGGATTAGAGGATGAACCTAAAAAGAGACTTGCCCTAGATCACATAGCTAGTGTCTGAATTTAGATTTGAACCCAGATCTTTTGATGTCAAGTACGGAGTATTTGCTGCTCTAGTGTGTCAACTGGACTACATTGTCCTTTGTATAAAACCCAAGGAAGGGCAGGGCCCCTCTGATTTGATTGCCTCTTGAAAACATTGAGAACTTAGTTGGCAAGAGGAGCTAGGGCAGAGGGCAGCCTGCGTCTGTGCGTCACAGTGCAGTGGGATGATGGAGATTAATGCTCACCACGTACCGAAGGGGAGTTGAGAGAGGATGTCTGTGGGGTGGCCAAGAGTGCTCGAGAGAGGGGCAGCAGCCTGGTTTTCCAGATAGGAGAGTAGAGATGCAGAAGGCTGAATGAGACAAATGAATGGGAAACATGGCTTTTGGACAGACATCCTTAAATGGTAGGAGCCAGAAGGAGGAAGCCCTCTCCTGGGTGGGACAAAGTAGAAACAGAGAACGTTGTTCAAGGAAAATGTCATTTTCATCATATCCTTCCCCCGCTCTGAAACTATCTAAGGTTCCCCCTTGTCTACAGGATATAGTCCAGACTTAGCCTGTCATCCAACGCTCTCCAGAATCTCTCTAACCTTTGGCCTCAGCCTTACCTTTCACTACTCCCTTAAACACTCCTCCTACTTCTGTCTGTTAGTGTAGACTCTGAGCCCATCACACACCCAGCCTGTTGCTTCCTCTCTCTGTTTTACCCTCACTGGAAATATCTTTGCTCATCACCTATTTAAATCCTTCAGGTTCCATTAGAAAAGCTTTCTCAGTAAGTGGGCCTGAATTTGGAACTATGCCCAAAGGGCTATAAAACTGCATACGCTTTGATCCAGCAATACCACTGCTAGGTCTATATCCCAAAGATATCCAAAAAAGGGAAAATAGCAGCTCTTTTTGCAGTAACTAAGAACTGTAAATCAAAGGGATGCCCATCAATTGGGGAATGACTAAACAAGCTGTGGTATATGATTTTAATGGAATATTATTGTGCTATAAGAAATGACAAGCAGGATGATTTCAGAAAGATCTGAGAAGACTTACAGGAACTGATGCAAAGTGAAGTGAGCAGAACCAAGAGAATGTTGTATTCAGTGATAGCAATATTATACAATGAAAAACTGTGAATGACTTAGCTATTCTCAGTAATACAATGATCCAAGACAATCCCAAAGGACTAATGGTGAAGCATACTATCCACCTCCAGAGAAAGAGTTGATATTGATTGAATACAGACTGAAACATGCTTTTTTTCACTTTCTTTCTTTCATTTTTTTCTTTTATTCAAGTCTTCTTGTACAAAGTGACTAATATGGAAATGTTCTACGTAATTGCACACATATGACCTATATCTGATTGCTTACCATCTCAGGGAAGGGGGAGGGGAAGGAGGGAGGAAAGGATAGAATTTGGAACTCAAAACTATGTAAAAATATTTAAAAATTGGAAAAAAAAAGAAATAACTACATCAAGTTATTAAACTTTGCTGTTAAGTGAGTGTAAAAATAAAAAAGAAAATTATGTATACACTTAAATGTTGAGCTTCTACATAAGTTCTGCATTCACTTTTTAAACAATAAAAGGAAGTGGAGGGTATGAAAAAAAAATGTAAGTGGGCCTGTAGGAATCTGGAGTCATAAGAATTGGGTTTGAATCCTGTGAAGGGATTGGGTGAGATGATTCTCTAGGGTATTTTCCAACTTTACATCCTGTGATCTAAGGAACGCTTCCTATGGAACTCAAAACCCTGACTTCTTTGGACAATTGAGCTTACACCATCTTGTGACATCCTCTTGTTTTATATTGTTTAAAATTCCATGTATTAGTTATCTTTGCCAGCGAAGCCATTGTTTCCAGGACATAATCAGTGACCAAGTCCTGGCAGCTTTATTTACCTTTCTAGTGTCTCCTGTAGCCATCCACTACTTTCAACCTCTCCATCATCACCCTTGCTCAGGCCCTCGTTACCTTCTGCCTACCCATGTGTGTGTGTGTGTGTGTGGTGGTGGTAATAGAGTTAGAGAGTCATATTTTTTAGTGTTGGAAGCAATCTTAGAGATCTTATGGTCCAACCTTCTCATTTTACAGATTGGGAAACTGAGTCTCAGAGAAGGGAGATAACAGCCATGGTGACATAACTCAGTAGTGTCAGAGCCAGGACTACAACTCCAACACCTAATTCAATTCTTTCCACTCTACCATGGCTGCCTATGGTCTCTCTCCACCCTCCCCTCCCCTTTCCCCGGAACAATCCATCCTGCAGATTAATCTTTCCAAGGCCTAACTCTGATCATTATATCCCCTTGCTCAAAAGCTGTCAGTGTCTCCCCCTTGCTTAAAGAACAAAGCCCAAACTCTTAGTCTGGCATTCAAGGCTCTCCACAGTCTGACCTTGGCCTCATCTCACAATATTCCACATAATCTAAAATCCCCACCCTTTCCCAGTTTTGTGCATTTTCTCACGTCGAAGTCAGGATAGCGTAGTGGAAAGAATACTGGATTAGGAGTCCAGTTGGAGTTTCGGTTCTGATAGCTATGATTTACCATGGGTAAGTCACTTCCTCTCTCTGACAGTCTCTTAATCTGTAAAATGGGCATCACTGTCCTTGTAGTTTCTCACAGGGTTGATGTTCCTCATCCAAGAAAAGAGGAAACAGAGGAAAAGGGAACAAAGTTTAGGGAATATTTGGGGACCGGGCTGTTGACATTTTCTGTAAGGCAGAAGGTTAATGTGATTGGAAGAGCACTGATAAGCAGTCAGTACCACCATTTAATAGGCATGTGACCTGGGCACATCACTTCCCCTTGGATTTGCCATTTATGAAATGGGAATAATGATGTTGGTACTAAGGTTCTCACAGTGGTATAGTGGGGATTGGATGAGCTAATGGACATGAAAATACTTCGTAAACCATAAAGTAATGTATACGGTCAGTCAGTTGGCATTTATTAGGTACCGACTTTTGCTAAATGCTAAATACATGTCAGGAATTATTACTACTCTTAATAATAATCCCAGCTCTGCCCCAGATTCACTGCGTCAATCTGGGTAAGTCACAGCCTCCCTCTGGAACTGAATGAACACCTGTAAAATGCAGAGGTTGAACTGTATAATCACTAAGGTCATTGCCAGCTCTGACAGCTGTCATCCTATATTATCTTGGCTCTGATAGTCTTCACTTCTAAGCCCGGGCAGGAAGGGTTGTTCCCCTGGCCTGACAGGAGAGGAGTGAGAAAGTGAACTACCCATGTTTGATGGACACTGCACCTCCTGACTCCAGGCATTTTCATTGGCTGTCCCCTATGCCTGGAATGCTCCCCCCTCATCATCTTCACCTTCTGGCTCCCTTCAAGTCTCAGCTAAAATTTCACCTTTTTCAAGAAGCCTTTCATAATCCCCTTAAATGTTAGTGCCTTCCCTCTGTGATTATCTGCAATTTACCTTGTCTACCTCTTGTTTGTACATAATTGTGTTTGCCTGTTCTCTCCCCCATTAGACTGGCCTTTGCCTTTCTTTGTATCCGCAGTGCTTCTTATAATAGTAGATTCTTAATAAATGCTTGTTGGCTTGACTCACAATGTTTCTATGTGCTTCCCATGTTCTTAGGGCTTTGCAATTTATAAAGCCTATGTACTGTCTCACTGAATCCAGAGGGCCAGTGTTTGAATCCTACCCCTGCTACTTAACTAACTAGCTTGTGGCACATCTCTCTGGGCCTTAGTTTCCTCATCTGTAAAATGTGAGGATTGGAGGTGACATCTAAGGTGCCTTGCAATTCTAAATTAATGTTCCCATAAGGCCCATCCCCAGTGACTATAGATAATTGGAAGATTTTTTTTTGCAAAGTTAAACTAGTGAGATAAAAAAATGTGATGGGGGTCAGACCCACAATTTGAAGCCCAGACATCCGATATAGGTCACTGCACCTATGGGATCCAGAGACCTGGTCAGGCAGAGCCTGGGAGATTGGGAGGAGGGAAAGGAGGTAGGTGGGCAGATTTCATCTCATCTGTCTCTGGCTCTGCAACTGGCTCATCTGAGAACTGGCCTGCCAAGAGCCAGATGGGCACTTTAAGTTGGGGGAATTTCAGGAAACAAGTGAGAACCTGCAGAATAATTTTGTTGGTCTTCCACCGTTTGAGAAAAGAGACTGGAAAATGATTCTCCATAGTTCTCTCCTCTTCAATAATGTCTGAGGTTTTTGCTGCCATAGATCCTTTCTACTCCAAACCTCAGATGTGTGTTCTCTAGGTCTCCTCCTATTTGGGGAATTATTTCAAGGTAATTTCAGAGTTAGCTGTGTCATGATTCTGAGTCATAATCTGTTTCTGCCCTGGACTCATAGAACGGGCTGTGGAGGAGCCACTAGTACAGTTCCTACCTAAAGCAGGAATCCATATTATAACATCTCTGACAGGTGGACATCCATCCTCTTGAACACTTCTGGTAACAGGAAGCTCATCACCTCATGAGTCAGCTCCTGCTGCTTTTTCGTCAGCACTCATTGTTAGAAAGGTTTTCCCCCCACATCAAACCAAGATTTGTCTCCCTTCCTCTCCTCTCTTCAACTTTGATCCTAGCTCTGCGCTCCAGGGTCAGGCAGAATGAATTGAAAATTCCTCTTCCCCATGACAGCCTTTCAGACATTTGATCGTAGTATGTCCCCCACTTTCAATCTCCTATCTATCTAGTGAAACCCATCAAAAGCAGTTGCAAATGATTGACACAAATCCTCAAACTTGTACCATCCAGACTCAGCAGCACTGGGTGGTGAGAGAGTAGGTAGATTCTCTCACTTCTGTCTGGTACTTTATAGTTTACAGAGCTCTTTTCCATCTACTCTCTCAGTTGAGCCTCCAACAGGCCTGTGAGTCAAGGAGGCAGCCCGGGATCATCCCCATTTTACAGGTGAAGAAACCAAGACTCAGACTAAATGATCCCACAGGTCCAGGGGCAACACAGCAATTGAGCGGCCAAGCCAGGACCATAATTGAGGTAGGTTAATTTAAGTATATTTTCTTTTACATTGTACCCAGCTGTGAGCTGGTGATGTTTAGCCTGGAGAAGATAACTCAGTCGGGCATGGTAGCTGTCTTTGAGTATTTGTAAGACTGCCACGAGGAACTGGTGTCAGCTTTATTCTGCTTAGCCCCAGGGTAGAAGGTTTGGAGAAGTGGCTTCCAGGGGTGGGGAACTTGCGGCCTCGAGGGCACGTGTGGCCCTCTAGATCCTCAAATGAGGCCCTTTGAAACTTGAAGTTTGGATTCAGTCAAAGGGCCGCACTTGAGGACCTAGAGGGCCACATGTGGCCTCGAGGCTGCGGGTTTCCCACCCTTGTGACTCTATATAGGGAAAGTCTTGTGCATAATTAGAGATTTCAAAAAGCAGAATGGGCCCCGGTGGGAATGAGTTCCCTAACACTAAGGGTCCTTAGCCAGAAGCTGGATGACCACTCACCTGGGATATGGTTGCCAGGATTTCAGTTCAGGTAAGGATTCTGCCTAGGTCCAGGTCTGAGGTTCTATGATTCTGCCATCTCACTCTGCCGCTGGAGGCTGTAGGGTTGAGGCTTCTAAACAGAGTTGCCAAATATTGGTCCCTTCCCCCCTCAGTTAAGGAATCATCTAACACATTCATTTACAGGAACACGTACAGAAAGCAGTCGACCAAGTACCGAGTCCTTGCTGTCAGGGAACTCAATCTTTAGCAGCTGTTGCCTCAGTCTGTGTGGGGGGAAGGAGTCATTTCTCTACCTCAGAGATGAGGAAGCTAGGATATCCCAAGGGGTTAGGGCTTGTCTAGCCATCACAGGGTGATGATCACGTCATGGGTGTGAGCCCCGGGGAAAGAAAGGATCAGGATCCTGCCGCTGATCCCTTCTACATCATGGCAAGAACCTTAGGCAAGTTATGACCTTGGACAACTCACTTTCCCTCTCTAGGCCTCAGTTTCTTCACCTGCAAAATGGAGCTAGTCATATTTACAATACCCTCTCCCCCCACTTCCCCTATATAGAGTTGCCAGGTAGAATGTGTTTTATAAATCCTAAAGCATCAAATGCATGTTAACCATTATAAATTATTACTCATATCACCAACCAGGGCTGGGAGCACATTAGTCATATCACCAACCAAGGCTGGCCACTGCCCTCTGCTCCCATTTATCTGGGCATGTTGTCTGTAGGTAACATACCGTGTATGAGCCCCAGCAGGTCCAGGTAACTGAGCCAGGTTTATAGAATTTAGAACTAGGGAAAGCTGATACAGAGTGAAGTAAGCTGAACTGGGAGAACCATTTATATAGTAATAACAACATTGAAAAGATAAAAAACTTTGAACTCTGTTCAGTACAGTAACTCAGAGGAGTCAGTCATGAAGTGTCACATAACATTCCCAAGTACAACAGGCAGTCCTGAACCAGATGAAAATGTAATTGGGAAGTAGATAACAAAATAATAAAAAAACAGTAAAACATAATTATTAATATGTGGTTTTCAAGTCAAAATATGGCCCACAGGGATCCTTCCGTTTTGTTTAATGGTCCCCATTTCTATTTGCTTTTGAGGCCAATGCAGTAACCAGCCATGACTCCAGATGTCAGGTGATGAAACCAGCTCCCCACCTCTGATACAGAGGTGATGGATTTGAGATGCAGAATGAGACACACATTTCTGGGCATGGTCAGTGGGGGAATTTGTTTTGCTTGACCATGCTTATTTGTTACAAGGGTTTTGATTTTCTATTTTTTTTTCAATGTGTGGGTAGGTGGGGGGAAGAGGGAGAAAAAAATGCTTGTTAATTGTAAAAAATTTTAATGGGAACAAAAAAGAACTGGAGGAGAATTTCAAGATCAAACTTAATTTTCTTGATAGGGGAAACTGAGACCCAGAGACAGCCTGGAGAAGATAACTTGGGAGTCAGGAAGACCATTTTTCAAATCCCACCTGTGACACTTACCAACTCTGTGACCTTGGGCAATTCATTGTACCTCTCTGCCCCTAAACAGCTCTCTAAGCCTATAAATTTCAGGTGAGTTGCTGACCTGCAGTGGTAGGAGTTTTCACACCGGAACTACACTTTTGTGATAAAATCACAAATTTAAAAAAACTAAAAATGTCCAATTGCTGTTATGATTATTCCCTAATCAGTCCTGGTGCCCCTCTCTCCACTAACACAGCCTGGAACATTTTTAACAAGTCCATAATGCAGTTTTCCCATCCCTTCAAAGCTGTGGGGTACCTGCTGTTAAGAAGACGACAGCAAGGACTCGGTACTTGGTCAACTGCTTTCTGTATGTGTTCCTGTAAATGAAGGTGTTAGATGATTCCTTAACTGAGGGGGGAAGGGACCAATATTTGGTAACTCTATTTAGAAGCCTCAACCCTAGGGCCTCCAGCAGAAGAGTGAGATGGCAGAATCATAGAACCTCAGACCTGGACCTAGGCAGAATCCTTACCTGAATTGAAATCCTGGCAACAATATCCCCGGTGAGTGGTCATCCAGCTTCTGGCTAAGGACCCTTAGTGTCTCTGTCTGAAAATGATTTGCTCAACGTCACATAGGCTGTGAATAGCCCAGGTCCTCTGACTCCATCCAAATCTAGCCTTCTTTTCTACTGCGCCTTGCCTCCTCTGAAATAGAGACAAGGTTGTTTTACATCAGCTGGGCACCAGCTCTCAAAGAAGGGTGAGCTGCTGGTCAGAACCCAGAGAGACAAAAATAACTGGAAGCAAAGAGAGGGATTCAGAGAGACACAGTTAGAAAGCAAGGCTATCAGTAGTACCGGATGGGGGAGAACAAAGCCACAAGGCAGCAGCAGGTACCCCACAGCTTTGAAGGGATGGGAAAACTGCATTATGGACTTGTTAAAAATGTTCCAGGCTGTGTTAGTGGAGAGAGGGGCACCAGGACTGATTAGGGAATAATCATAACAGCAATTGGACATTTTTAGTTTTTTTAAATTTGTGATTTTATCAGTGTAGTTCTGGTGTGAAAACTCCTACCACTGCAGGTCAGTAACTCACCTGAAATTTATAGGCTTAGAGATCTGTTTAGGGGCAGAGAGGTACAATGAATTGCCCAAGGTCACAGAGTTGGTAAGTGTCACAGGTGGGATTTGAAAAATGGTCTTCCTGACTCCCAAGTCCAGCATTGTTTTGGTTTTTTTTTTTGGGGGGGGGGGAGGATATACTATGAATGTGAAGAAATGGTTTCCTAAGATTCAAACTTCTTTACCTGGGAGTCAAGGCCCTCTGCAGTCTGGCACCAGCACACCTTCCTGCTTTATCTTCTGTTTGTCCCCTCAGGTACCTCATGCTGTAGCCAAACTGGATGCCTTCCTGGTCACCTCCCAACCCTTTCCTCTGCCTGGCAGGGCCTTCCTTCTCTACCTGCTGAATCATTCCTTAGCCTTAAAAGCCCATCTCGAATGCCACTTCTTCCCTGAGGCTTTTCCCCTGCTCCCTCTGGTCTATAACAGCCTTCTCCTTCAGACCTCACATGGCCCTTTGTTGCCTTGTAATTCTTTAACACCCGTGTCTGGCAGCGTTCTGTATCCTAGTTATTTGTGTTCGTGTTTTATCCTCTTAATAGAATACAAGCTGCTTTGGGGCTGGGTTAATCTTTGTGTCTCTCCCAGCATTTAACATAGTTCTGGACACACTGGTGGTACTTTGTAAATGTTTGTGGCAACAACCACTGACAAAAAAGGGGTGGCATCAGGTGACCAAACGACAGGAGCCTTCTTGATTGACTCGAGGTATCCAGGGGGCTTCATTATTGGCTGACAGTTGGCTATCAAACAAATAAATGAACTCCATCCAGAGCACCTTGCTGTGGTTATGCCCAATCTCCTGGTAGAGGTAGATCAGTCAATTTTTGGGTCAAGGCCAGGGTGGAGTGAAGGATTATGTCTGAGGACAAGGCTATGTGAGCTGCCATGTGAGCCTGGAGAATTCTGGGAGGGTTAAAAACCTGGCCCAGGGTTTTTTTTTATTATTATTATTAATCTAGTAAGCTTGAAAGGAAGCTACCCAGTCAGTGGGGGGGGACTTCTTTTAAAAAAAAAAAGTTTTATTGTTGCTTTTTGCTTTTTAGACCAGAGTCTTTACCTTTCTTCCTTCCCCACAGAACTCCTCCTCCTCCTCCTTCTTCTTTTTCTTCTTCTTCTTTTTTTTTTTTTGGTGAGGCATAGGGGTTAAGTGACTTGCCCATGGTCACATAGCTACTTAGTGTCAAGTGTCTGAGGCCAGATTTGTGAACCCTTCTTTAAAACCAAAACAGAAAAACGTAAGCTAAGCCAGCCAAACAGCGACCACATTCCACCTCTGTAGCCTCCACCTTTTTACCGAGAAGAGGAGGCTAGGTTTCTTTGTCAGCTCTAGGACCATGACCGTTCATTATAATTGTTCATCAGAATTTGACGGCTTTTTAGTGTTATAATTTGCGTTATCGTAAGTATCATATAAATTGTTCTCTTGGTTCTGCTTTCCTCACTGCATCACTTCGTACATTCTTCCCGTGGTTCTCTAAATTCTCCATTTTCATGGTTTCTTACAGTACAGGAATATTCTATTACATTCATATACTATAATTTGTTTCAATTTTCCCCACTTCATGGGTGCCCATTTTATTTCCAGGTTTTGGTGTTTTTGGTTTTTTTTTTCCCCTAGTTGAGTATACACACCTTCCTTATCTTTCTTTGGATGAGCTCTCCCCCCAAGGTATAATTTCTGAAATTCTATTTTTCCTTTTATGAGTTGTAAATAAAGATCCTCACTTAACCTCAACATATCTCACCTGTGGTGCGAGATGGAGGTGACATGTTGGAAGCCATGGGCATCTGATGGTGATGGCATTTGCACATAGAGATCCTTGGCTCGTAGAAAGTTGAATTCGGGGCATCAGATAGTAGGGTTCCTCCTAGGAGAGGGAGCAGGTTTGGGAACTCAGAGTCATATGGAAGTTCCTGGCTGCAAGCTGGTGTTAAATATAGTGGAAAGAACACTGGACTTGGAGTCAGGGGATCTGGATTCACATCGTAACTTCAGCCTGCTACCTGTTTGACAATGGACAAGACCTTTGTCCACTTTCTACCTATTTTTGTTTTTTAAACAAAGGAGTTAGACCAAATGATCTCTAAGGTCCCTCCCAGCTTTGACTGTCTATATCCTAAGGGCCCTTCCAGCTCTGATATTCCATCTTCCAAGGTTTTTTCCATCTCTTGACATTATATTCTATGTTCTAAAATCTCTCTCAGCTCTGACATTCTTTGTTCTGTGTTCCAGAGTCCCTTATAGCTCTGATATTCTGTATGTAACTCTTAATACTAAGAGAATATATGATATAAATATTTTTTGGCCTCTCCTTTCTTCTGCAGTTTGGACCATGGGGAGTAGCAAAAGCAAACCCAAAGACCCCAGTCAACGACGCAGAAGCCTGGAACCCTCCGAGAGCGTCCTCCACAGTGGCTT
Source organism: Vombatus ursinus (assembly GCF_900497805.2). Taxonomy (NCBI): domain Eukaryota; kingdom Metazoa; phylum Chordata; class Mammalia; order Diprotodontia; family Vombatidae; genus Vombatus; species Vombatus ursinus. Next base: position 1,328,263 of record NW_020954563.1, on the reverse strand, counting down.
CCCTGCCTCTCAGACTCCCAGCAAAGTGTCTGTGCCTGATGCCCACCGCACTCCCAACCCCCAGTTTGGCTCAGCACCTGAGTCAAAGCTTTTTGGGGGCCTCAACATGTCAGACACAGTCACCTCCCCTCAGCGTTCGGGGCCTTTGGCAGGTGAGAAGCTTACGTTTGGGTGCCTTTGGTCCTGGATTCCCTTGGGATTTAGGACTCTTAAGTTGAATCACCCAAAACTTGGTCATGGACTCATTGTCTCCCCTGAGAGTTTCTCTCATCTGGTCAGCTCCAGAAAAGGGGCCAAGAAAAGCCTTGTTGAAACTGAGAGGAAACAGTGAGTGAGAACTGGCTTTATGTGGAAGCACAATGATTTGAGAGATTTTAAGCCAGAGGACCTGGGATGGAGCCTTTGCCCTGCTTCGGTGTGACTCTAATCAAGTCATGCACATTCTCAGGACAGTGGTGTCCTCTTTGGTCAAAGGAGGGGGTGGGCTAGCTGGTCTCTAGGGTCCTTTCTGGCACTAATAATAATAACCAGCATTCATATATCATTTTAAGTGCTCCATAAATATTATATAATTTTATTCTCATAGCCCTGGAAGATAAGTGCTAGTATTATCTCCAGTTTGCAGGTGAGGAAACTGAGGCAGAAAGAGGTTAAGTGACTTGCTCAGGGTCACATGGCTAGGAAGTATCTGAGGCCAGATTTGAACTGAGGTCTTTTTGATTCCAGGCTTAGCACTCTATCCACTGCACCATCTTTTTTGTTGTTGTTCATTCATTGCAGTCACGTCCAACTCTTCATGACCCCATTTGGGGTTTTCTTGGCAAAGATACTGGACTGGTTTGCCATTTTCTTCTCCAGCTCATTTTTTCAGATGAGGAAACTGAGGCAAACGGGGTTAAGTGACTTGCCCAGGGTAACACAGCTAGTAAATGTCTGAGGCCAGATTTGAACTCAGGTCTTTCTGACTCCAGTTCCTGTACTCTATTTACTTTGCCACCTAGCCTTCCCACTCTGCCTTCTAAATCTTATGATTGCATGAGAAGAGCTGGGAAGAGTCCTTTGCCCTCATCTGTCTCCACAACCGTAATAGTGCATGAAATTCTGCCATTAGAAATTTCTTTCTTTGGATTTAGAATGTGTATCCTCATTGACTCCCCTATTTAAATGCAGCTGTCCTTGAGAGGGGGAGTAGTTGAAAGGAAACATTAGGGAGTGGCACATGGAATATGTTCCTGGGGAGATGGGGAGGGAAGGATAGAAGGCAGCAAGGTGAGAAAGTTTCCTATTGGGGTCCCTTTGCTGCCTCAGTCATGATTTTGCCTAAAACCAGTCTTGGGATCAAGGGATAGGAGCTATAAGTTATGGACCTTTGCCTCTTCCTGTCTCTCAGACCCTCTGGATGGTTCCTTCCTTAGGTCTTTTTGGGTACCCTGCCCCATCCGAAGGAGGAAAGGATGACAGCTCCCAGATTTCCATAGCCACCCTGGATCATGGTCTGTCTGCCAGTATTGATCCTGAGGCTGGTTTTAGGCAAAATCATGACTGAGGTAGCCTGTATGGATCAGGGTCAGAATTTAAACCTGGGTCTCCTGTCTCTAAGCACAGAACACTTTGCAATACCCCATGCTGCTTTTACAATCACTGGAGGATCCATGTGGTGTAGTGGAAGGAAGGATGTGGAGGCCAGAGATTTTGATTGGAGTCCCAGCTCTAACACTTAATAGCCATGAGAACCTGGGCAAGTCAGTTTATTTCTCTAAGGTTCAGTTTATTTGTTTTTGTTCTTTTGAAACATTTAGAAAAGAAGTCTGGAGCAGTGTATAGAAAACTGGCCTCAAAGTTTGGAAGATCTGGTTCAAATCCTGCCTCTGAAACCTATTGGCTGTGTGACCACTTAACCTCTCAGTGTCCCCAAAGGGGGTAGCTAAGTGGCACAGTGGATAGAGCTCTAGGCCTGGAGTCAGGAAGACCTGAGTTCAAATTTGGCCCCAGACACTTAGTAGCTGGGTGACCCTGGGCAAGTCACTTAACCCTGTTTGCCTCAGTTTCCTCATCTGTAAAATGAGCTGGAGAAGAAAATGGCAAACCACTCCGGTATCTTTGCCAAGAAAACCCCAAATGGGGTCGTGAAGAGTTGGACAGGATTGAACAAGAAGAACAACAAAGCCCCCAAGGGACTCTCTAAGACTTTCATGTGAGAACAAGTATTGATCTACATTGGTAAAAAGAGTTTACGCTCAGGAAGCTCCCTATACCAATGAAATCAGATGCCTGAACCAAAAAAAATAAATAAATTTAGTGAAATAATAAGTCATAAAACCCTGTTTCTTTGTGTCCCCCCCCTTTTTTTTTAAGGCAATTGGGGTTAAGTGACTTGCCCAGGGTCACACAGCTAGTAAGTGTCAAGTGGTTGATCTGAGGCTGGATTTGAACTCAGGTCCTCCTGACTTCAGTGCTGGTGCTCTATCCACTGCACCACCTAGCTGCCCCTGTGTCCCCTTTTGATTCCTGTATTATTTTTTTCAGATTAGTTACTATTATCTTTTCTGTATGCACGGTTCATGTATATATTGTTTTGACTCTGCTTTCTTTGCTTTTTATCACTTTGTAGTCTTCATTTTTGTCATTTTTAGGGGAGCCTGTTTCCTTTTCTGTAAAACGTAAAATCTCATTTTCACTACCTGCCTCCCAGGGTCATTTTGAGGAAAGCGCTTGGCATACTTTAAGGTAGCATAGAAATGGGAGCTCTTCTCCTTGGCAGAGCCTCTGCCCTTGGCCTTGATCCTCTTGTTTAGACTTTGAAAGGTTGTTTTGGTCTCTTTTGAACAGCCTCTTTCTGTGCCATATTGAGACTAGACTGGCCTTGGTTTGGGGCTCTGGTACCAGGAAGAGGTTCCTAGCTGGTGCTGCCTGAAAGGACGGCCCCTGACCCCAGCCTGAGATAGGAGTGGCTGCGTCCACTTAACCTGCAGCCCTTGACAGCCTTTCTGTTGTCTCTGCGGCAGGTGGGGTGACCACTTTCGTGGCCCTATATGACTACGAATCCCGCACTGAGACAGACCTGTCTTTCAAGAAAGGGGAACGCCTGCAGATAGTCAACAACACGTGAGTGTCTCCTCTTACTCCCCTCCAGCTGCTCTGAGTGCCCCAGGGAGGGGAGGTTCAGGGTCCACCTGGAATCCCCCATGTCAGGAAGTAGCCCCAGTGAATCCAAGCTTAGCCCTTGTTTCTCTTTCCTCTGGGGCTCTACACCTGATTGTTATGTGGGGAGGGGATTTTTTTTTTGTCTAGGTTGGGATTTTAGGGCATCAGAAACTTTGGGTGTGGCTTGTTCATGGGTTGCCTCAGTTTCCTCATCTGTAAAATGAGCTGGAGAAGGAAATGGCAAACCGCTTTAGGATCTTTGCTGAGAAAACCCCAGATGCTCAGGCTGTTGCCCTAGACCACTCTGGACTTGGTTCCCATGTGCCCTAACGAGGAGGTATAGCTGATGAAGGACCCTGGAGAATCCGGGGTTGGCATGGGAAGCATGGATGTCAGTGATCTAGCATTGTCTCAGCCTTGGTGAAAGGGGTGGCCCCTGTCGAAGAGGTCAGGCCTAATTGGGACTGCAGACTGAGCTAGGGCGTAGGTACAGGAGCCACAGAGGGCAGAGGAGGGAGGTGACAGGGCCCAGGCCCAGGCCCAGGCTCAGGGAAAGGTTATTTTCTAACCATCTTTAATGTGATTCCTCTCTATTTCCCGATCTCTCCCCTACGTGGAAAAGGAGCTTTGAAGCTGTGCTTGCCCTGGCTAGATATACTCCTTCCTAGGAGCTGGTTCTGGCCAACGAGAAGCCTCTGGTATTCAACAACATGATTCTCTGAAGTTGCCCTGACTATGCCCACTCACCTGGGATGGAGGGCCCAAATGTCTCAGCCCAGAGTGAGGAGGGCTTGGCGCCAAAGGGCCACTAGAAAATCCAGTCCCTGAGCCTGAAGAAAGGGTCCTGGGCGGGCTGAGGAAGGGAATTGGACTTTGAGCCTTAGCCGGGCAGACTTAAGGGGACCTTGCTTCCTGGGAGCCATCCTCTGCTCTAAGTGACCCACTTTGCTTCCCAACAGCTTCTAACCCTCCACAGTGCTGATCTCAAGCCCTTTCTGTCTCTTTCTCCTCTCCTTTGCTACATGCTTGCGCTTAGGAGAAAAGTGGATGTCAGGTGTGTACCTTGCTCTTTTCTCATCTCGGTTGGGGGTGGCCAGCTGGCCTGTGGGGGAGGCAATTGGTGCTTCTGCTAGTGGCGTTTGATGCTTTGGGGCGGCCCCTGCTGGAGCCCAACTGTTCTTGTGTTTGCATGTGCTTATCTTGCTACATCCAGTTCTGGCTTTCCTTCATCCAGAGCAACTAACTCCCTCCTATTTTTTTTTTTTGCCTGGGCTTGCCCAACTGTCTCTTTATCTTCTCATCCTTTCTCTTCTTCCTTTATCTCCTTTTTCTCCTCTCCCATCCACTGTGACTCAAGCTGCTTGCATGCATTCTCAGTATAAGTGTCAGCCAGCCCTGGGTAGGAGAGTACCAGGGGGGCAGTGACTGCCACATTTCCTTGTATAAACCTATCCCAGCTCTTTAGTCTGTGAATTCTAGATTTTGCAAGTGGCCTAGTCTGTGAGCTTCATTTCACTTCAGCTCCCAGGTGCTACCCAGGGCCTAGCTGAGATGGAAGCCTAGTGACATCCATCCATCGATCCATGCATCCATCCATGCATCCATGCATCCTTCTATCCATCCATCCATCCCTTATTAAACCTTTGCTTATCACCTACTATATGAAAGGCTCTGTAGATACTAAGATGAATAAGGCACAGTCCTTTCCCCCAAGGACCTTACAATCTATTTGAGGAGAGGGGGCGCATGTGCACGTATGTGCGTGCACACAAAAAATTAAGCAATGACAACAGGCAGTCTTCTAATTTCTGAGTGAAAGCCAATTTAGAAGCAAGGATGGTCAGGTGAAGTCTCCAGAGGAGGTGGGATTTCATCTGGTTCTTAGAAGGTGGTCAGAATTCCAAGGTTTTAAAGAGGTGGGGAGTTATTCTAAGCCTAGGAAAACAGTAGGACTGAGGACATAAAGGTGAGAATGTGTAAGAAATGTTTAAAGGGCATTTTGGAGATGGACCTGGTGGGATAGAAGGTTTTTGTAGGGAAGTAGTGGGGGGGTGAGGCTGGAGAAGTAGTCTGGGGGCTAGATTTTGGAGGACCAGAGGCCAGATTCGGTAATGGTTTGGGTTTTATCGTACAGATAATAGGGAGTCATAAAAGGTTTGGAGAGGGGAGGGACATGATCAAAGTTAAGGAAGATGACTGACAGCATATAGAGTCTCCATAATACTTTGAGCTAGAAAGGATCTGAGAGTTCATCTAATCTAACCTCATATTAAAGAGGAGGAAACTGTGGCCTAGAAAAATGAAGTGGCTTTCTCAAGGTCACTAGGTAGTAAAGTAATAAGTGGCAGAGGCATGATTTGGATCCAAGTTCACTGACTCCAAAACCATTTCTCTTTCCTGCATGTAGGCCTGAGGACAGAGTGTGCAGGTGGGTCATGACTCTAGTCCAACCGATGAAATTGAGAAGGTCCTGTAATGCTGGAGGGAGGAGGCAGAGACCAACTGGCAACAGTTAGACCTCCTTATCCCCCCTTGGAATGCTAGAGGCAGAAAGGAAAGAAGGAGAAGGGAAGAAGAAAGAAAGGAGGGAAGGAAGGGAGGAAGGAAGGAAGGGAGGAAGGAAGGAAGGAAGGAAGAAAGAAGGGGAAGGAGGGAGAAAGGAAGGAAGGAAAAAGAGAAGGGAAGGAGGAAGGAAAAAAAGGAAGGAAGGATTGGAGGGAGGGGGAAAGAAAGAAAAGAAAGGGAGGGAAGAAGGAAGGAAGAAGGGAAGGAACGCTAGAATAGTGTACTAAATCTAATGTGATAAAGTTTAATAGGAATAAATGTCAAGTTCTGCATGTTAATCAACTGTACGAGCACTGGATGGGGTAAGCACGATTAGATAATGATTTCTGTGAAAAATATTTGATGGTTTTGGGTGACTGCAGGCTCAGCATGAGCTAGCAACATGGTGGTCAAGATACTGAGGCTGTATTAATATATATATATATAGGGAGAGAGAGAGAGAGATAGGTTTACATATCTCTGTATCTATCTAGATACATCTATCTACAAATAGATCTCTCTCTCTCTCTCTTACTCTCTCACTTTCTCTCGCTTTCTCGCTGTCTTGCTCTCTCAGCCAGAACAAGGGAGATGAGAGGGTCTAAGCAGGATAGGCCCCAGGGGCACTCTCTGGAGTGATGGGTTCTAAGCACCTCCCTCTAGGAATGACGTTGACCAGCTGGAGTGTGTACTGAGGCTGGAAGAGGGGGTAGCCAGGAGACTGGAGAACATGACTTGTGAGGATCAGTGAAAAGAACCAGGGATACTCACTCTAGAGAAGAGAAGACTGAGGAAGGACCTGAGAGCTGTTTTCAGGTATTTGAAAGACCATCATATGGAAGAGGGATTCAACTTTTTTCTGCTTGGGCCCCGGTGGCTGAAGTAGGAACAAGAGGAAGATTCAGGGAGGTAGATTTTCACTTGATTAGAAGGAAAAAATTCTGAACCATCATAGATGTCCAGAAGTAGAATAGACTGCTTTGAGAAGTAGTGACTCCCCCATTTCAGGAACTCTTTGGGCAGAAACTAGATGACTACTTGTTGGGAATGTTCTAGAGAGGATTTCTGCTTAGGAACACATTGGATGAGAAACCTTCTGAGATTGCTTCTGGCTCTACGGTTCTGTGATTCTAATGGCACCTCAGCCTTCAATTCTTCCTGGCCATATCCTCCCTCAGTAGTGATCTCCATGGTTTTTCCCAAGGACATTTCTGTGTAGCCCATATCCACTCCTACCCCCAACATTCCCCTGCTTTGACTCCTATGTGGCTTCAGACTCCGGGCCACTTTAAGTCATCCTCACAGAAGCTCTAGCTGATCACAAAAGACAGGCTTCTTGGAATTCACAAGACAGTGGGGAGCTTGCCACTTTTCCCACCCTTGCTGTTTGTGATTCCCAACTTTGGTTACGGTCACTTTTAGCCAGTTTCAAAGCTGCCTCTATTCTTTCCTCTATCTCTCTACCTCTATCTCTCTTTCTCCATCTCACCTCTACTCCTCCTCAGCCTTCCTTGCAGCTGTTGTCAAAGTTTTGCAGGCCCAGGTTGCTAATGGAAAATATAAAGTGACTGAATACAAGGAAAATACAATAGAGTCCTGTGGAACCAACTTTGCCTCAGGCATCCCATTGGGTGAGAGGCGCTGAGTGTCTAGATGGGGATGCTCCATGACCCAGTTGTTGAACTGGGCTTTGAGTTTTACAGAACTCAAGTCCCTAGGATATAATCAGCCCTGGCTTAGTAGATAAAAGTTGGTTATGCAGGTAGGCACTGGAGCCTGTATTATAAAATCCAAATCCTCCTTTCTTCAATGGCAAGGAGAACTGTTAAAGAAATAAGAGATATAGGGAACCATAAAAAAAAACCATATGTCTCTCAAGACATAACAGGATATTAGAGTTACAGGTTACCCTCAACATGAACATAGACTAGACAGTCACCTGTGTGGTACTCAAAAGCTTCTCCTGTCCCCAAATATTTCCCCCACCTATAGGTCCCAGTGTCTAAAAGTCTAACACTAATGGAATTTGCATCAATTACTTTAGGCTAAGTATTGTCCCTTGTAAAATCCTTTCTCAAAAAGTCAGATTTCCTTTGGGAAGAGCAGCACATTCAAGGCCCTGAGCCCTTCTCTGGGTAAGCATCAGAACTATTATTAGCAATTTGAGTATTGAGGGCAAATAACACAAGACACACCCTCACATAAAATTTGTAATCCACCATATTAAAAAAAAGTATATATAAATGTAAAAGGTAATTAAAACAAATTCAGTTGGGTAGGAGGAGGAATTAGTTACTACAGTGGTTTGTATTCTGCGGAAAGAATGCATATATTAAGTTTTTGCTCCTTCTTAATTTTGGTGTCCTGGGGCAAAATTCCAGTCTTACCACCTTAGTTATGGCTCTGGCCAAGAATCTAAGTCTAGTGACTTAGATAATTGCTAACTTAAGAAGATAAATTGCTAACTTAATCATTTTGCACCAACCAGCCCTTCAAGAAAGCAGAGACTTGGGGCAAGGCTATAGGTTGGGGTAAAGGTGGGGGCTCCTCCAAAATGTTAGGCCTCTGGGGTTTCTCCTTGATTTTCTTTGGGGTTATCTACTCTAGGTCTGACTGAGTCCAGGCTAGGTCCCCAGGAGTTGGGGCTCCCCATTGTGCTTGAAGAGACCTAGAAGCATGTCTGTGTGGCCTTATGATATCTGGTTGGGCCTTGCTTTGCTTTAAGCATTTGTGTTTCAGCATTTTAGGGCCCTATGACCCTGCAGTCCTCCTGCCTATAGAACTTAATCCCCTTCACTGACAGACTCCTTTCTGTTCCTTGCTCCCATAGCCTTCGTATCTCACAGCTGGAGCTGGACAGTCTGCCTAGCTTCCTTCTTCCTCCTATGTCACCAACAGACACATTTTCTCTCAGTTTCCAGTCTTTGAATCACAATGCCAGGAATAAGCTCTTTGGGGCTTTCCTATTCTTGTAAGCCCCTTATGGAAGGCCTCTAAGACCCAGGCTTGGCACACAGTCGCTGCTGGCCTAGCAGCTGTTTGGATTGGGTTTGTACCAGCCAAATGAATCAGAACTAGGCCACCCCAAAAGTTACTTGTTAGAATCATCAACCCTGATGTCCAACTCCAATTGTTCATTGGCAAGCATGAGTTACACCATCTGATTGTTAGCTTTTCAGGCTAAAATGATTCATCTATTCATGGCCTGGCCTTTATGTAACTGAAGATAGTGCTTCTGACCCACTATGAGGAGTGTCTACTGGTTTGGCCTCAGAATGAAGAAGGGGGATCAGTAGAGAGCCATCCATACTCCTTGCCTGCTACTTCTTTTTGACCACAGATCTACATGGATGAAATTACTGGTTGAGGTTAGGGGTACAGCCTAGGTGAGACCAGTGCTAATTGGCCTGCCAAGGACCTGTGACTTCAACATCAGTAACATTATACTATAAAGTGACAGTGGCTAACATGGGTTGACCATGTAAAATCTGCCTGACTTTCCCCCCTGCTGTGGATACAGCCTGTAGGACCCTCCATCTAGTGCAAATAACATGCTTTAGGATTGACTCTGGGTGGATTGAAGAATACCCCTTGTGTCTTTAGTTCTTTTCTTTAGGCCGCTCACAGAATCTTATAGGAACATTCTTCTACGATACCCTTAAACATGTCCCTATAAACATAGGGCAAGTGAAACCTAGAGAAAAATAGTTGGTGTTCCTTTGACTGGAAACCATCCACCAACCTAGGACTCCTGGCCTTTTGGCCCAGGGAGCTCAGAATCACATATCTGACGAAGTAGAAGCCCTAAGAGCTCCATTTATTCTACATTCATATTTTTTGGGGGTGGGGGGTGAGGCAGTTGGGGTTAAGTGACTTGCCCAGGGTCACACAGCTAGTAAGTGTCAAGTGTCTGAAGTTGGATTTGAACTCAGGTCCTCCTGACTCCAGGGCTGGTGCTCTATCCACTTCACCACCTAGCTGCCTGAGCTCCATTTATTCTAGCAAAATAGTCATTGATTAGATAATGAGTTCTTCACCTGGGGTCCTTGAAGGCAATAAAAAATTCTGCCTTTATTTTCACTAACCTTGAAGTGAAATTTAGCATTTCTTTCAATTATTTAATAAACATTATTCTGAGAAGTGGTCCATAGGTCTTATCAGACTGCTAACAAGGCCCATGACACAGGAAAGGATAAAAACTTCTGGATTAGAACCTGAGTTTCTGGTTAGGAATTGCTTTTAGTACATTCTTTGGAATTAGAATAGAATTTGTGAGCTAGTGGATTATTGAGTCTCTAGCACTCTCATTTTAAGTTAGGCCCCCAGAGGGGAAGTGATTCACCCAAGAATGCCCGGTGAATCAGTAGCAGAAGCAGGGCTGGGAACTCTGGTCTTTTGACTCCTAGCCTAGGGATCTTTCTGCCACCCCACACTGCTTCAATGGTGGTGGGTCTTTACCCTTTGAAGGTAGATTTTGTATATGTAAACAGCTAAGTATAATGAATAAGGCAGCCTCTCCCATCAGATAATGCCATTTATTACTTAAAACAAAGTGTGGTTATGAAGTGGAGACTGGTTTTGTGTGCCTCATCACAAGATCATCGTACTAGAATAAACCTTTTTTGTATTCCAGTCCAACCCTTTGGTTGTACAGATGATAAAACAGAGACTCAGTGAGGTTGGAGGATTTGCCAAAGTTTCCACAGTCAATAAGTGGGATTTGAACCCAAGTTCAAAGCCTCTTAGCCCAAGTTCGGCACTCTTCAGGCCACCACATGGCTCCAAACACCATTTCTCATGGAAATAAATGTTCAGCCTCCTGAGGGGACAGCCCTCCCTCAAGTGGACAAACTCTGGTGGGTAAATGTTGAAAAATGTCTCACTATTCTGTAGCATTACCTCAGACACTTGACAGCCTGGCCTTGGGCAGAGCCAACTTCCTGTATTAGAATTTCCCAGGCCTGGGCTCAGCAAGCACAGAAATCTCACACCTGGATATATTTCCTTGCCCAGGCCTGGCCAGGCTAAATCATACCGGATTGGTGAGTCTGAATACAGGTATGCTCCCCTTTGTGACCTCCACCCCTTCCCCTATCAGACTGATACAGGCATTCCCTCCCTCCACCCCCATCCCCCATCCTTGGTATTCTAAAAATGCCTAGAAGCTGACTCACTGGGGGCCAAGTAAAAGGGAGGTCTTAAATTCCAAGCTGAGAGGCCCAGTGTCGCAGACCGGCTCAGACTAGACTCTTGTCCATCATTCCATTTGGGAGGGGCTGAGCTGGACAGATCTGCTTCCTAGCATTTATGCTCTTTCCTTGCCCCAGTTTGCCTTGATTTGAGACCAGTCAGCTGGTGAGAGCATGCATCCTTCATGTTGTAAGCTCTACTATCTGCATACATGTTTGTTTCTCCCTAGTAGAATGTAAGCTCCTTGAGGTCAGGCAATGTTTTACTTTTGTCTTTGTGTTCCCAGCATCTAGCACCATGCCCGGGTATGTAGTAGGTGCTTAAAAAAAATGCTTATTGAATTGAATCGAATCTCTTTCTTCCTCTCATCTCTAGGCCTCATGTATTCCATATAAAAATGGGAATGGTAACATTGCCCCCACCCTGTTTCATAGGGATTTAGTGACAGTTATAACTCATTCATATATATGTATATATATGAATGTATATATGTGTATATAGGTATACACACATATGTATATATGTATATACTTATATATGTATATACATATACATGTGTGTGTATATATGCATATGTGTATGTGTATATGTATATCTATAATCTATATATACATCTGTATATAGATATCTAATACTGGAGCAAAATCCTACTTCAGATATCCTTGGGATACTAGATGTTCATGGTATTTGTGGTATAGGAGTACTGACTAGGACCTAAGAGATCTGAATTTTAATTCCAATATTACTAGTTTGTATGACCTTGGACAAGTCATTTCCCTTTTCTAGGCCTCTTTTTCCTTTTTTTTGCCTTCCCCACCTCAGAGGTGAGTTGTGGGAATCAAAGAGAAATGAAAGTGCCTTTTATATCTTAAAACTGTGTACTCTTGATTTCATAAAAAATTTAGAGCTAAAAGGGCTTGTGGACCACAGAATTCCAGAGCTGGGAGATCTATAGAGTTTCAGAGGCAGAAAAGGCCTCAGAAACCATCTGGTCTGACCCCCAGAACCCAGAGAGGACAAAATTGAGAGGTGAGGGGAAGTGACTTGTCCAAGGACACCTCAGTCATTTCTTCATCTATGTCCTGATCCCAACCTTCCCTCCCACCTCCCCACAGAGCAAGCTGAGCCCCTGCACCTCCAGATCCTTTCTCCCATTCTCTCCTTTCCTTCCTGATGCCCTGCCCATGTTTCTTTCGGTTGCTTCTGCTGTGTGCTGGCATCTGGCAGATGATGAAGCTTTGGGCTGTTTCTCTTTCAGTTCCCTCCCTTTTGCTATCCTATCATCATCATTCTGCTTCTTTTCTTTTTCTGTTCTTCCTTTTTTTTCTTCCTCCTGCTCCCCTGTTGTCTATCGGGATTCCCTGTGCTCCAGCCAGACCTGGTTCACATTCAGATGGCTCCAAAGGTATTTCTCTCCTCCCCCTCCCACCCCCATTCTGGGGAACTGCCTTCCAAGGGCGCCTGGCTGGGGCTGGGGCTGGGGCTGGGGCTAGGGCCGGGACCTGGGCTGGGGCTGGGTCTGGGACATGGCACCAGGCAAAGAGTAGCAGCTGAATTTGCTGGGTAAACTAGTAACTGAACAGTTAATTCATGTCATCGATGGGTGGCCATTCATTTAATGAAGGAGAGGTCTCTGCCCAAGTAGCCATGATGCCCCCTGGGGAAGAGGGGGGCAGGCCTATAGTGATAAATCACAGCTTCTGAGTCAGGGTACAGGACAAGGTGAGGGTGGTGGCTGGGTTTGGAAAGCCAGGATCACAGGCATCTTCTTGTTTTTATAATTTCTTTCCTTCCCAGGGTATTGTGATATAGTGGATACAGTACTGGGCAGGGAGTCAGGAAGGCCTGGGTTCAAATCCTGCTCCAGATACTAGCAATGTGACCATGGTCAAGTCACTTGACCTCAGTAAGCCTCAGTTTCATCATCTGTAAAGTCAGAATTATAATAGCAACTACCTAACAAGTCTCTGTGAGGTACAACTGAAATCATATATGTAAAGCATTTTGTAAGCCTTAAAATACTATGTAAATATGAGTTATTATTACTATTGTTATTGGGTAATCCTAAGGCTCCAGAGAGTTGAGGTTGTCAGACCTCCACTTCTCATCTTCCTATTTTCCTGGTATCTGTACTCCAAGACTCTTCTCCTCTCCCATCCCTTCAAAGGGTGTGTGTGTGTGTTTGCTTGTGATGTGTGTGCAAATGCCCTTCCAGGTGGGAATTTCCCAAATTCCCTGCCAGAGAGCTAGTAAGAAGCCTCTCTTCCAGGAGATGGCCAATTATGCCTGAGTCTGGGTCCTGTCCCTAGAGGATGATGGTATCTGGAAAGGGGGTGGGGTTAACTTATAACCTGAAGAACCCTCCAAGTGTCCTGACTTAGGCTTACACCAACCTCCCTTGTTCAAGCAGCGTGGAGAACTCAGGATATTTGGGATCTGGCGAAGGCGCCAATAAAACTGCTGTGGAAGAGCCAAGATTAGGAGTCACGCCCCAGGCATTTGAATCCCAACTCCACCACTGACTTGCTTTGTGACCCCAAGCAAGCAATTTCCCCTTTCTTGGCTTCAGTGTCTTCCTCTATAAAACGAGGGTCTGTACTGACTGCGATGGCCTCTGAGTAGGGTCTTAGCTCCATCCCCTGCTGATGGCTTCTTATGAAGCACCCAGCTTCCCGCAGCCAAGGAGCTGCTGTACCTTCCTCTGTAATAGTCACATCCTGCCTTCTCCTTTCTGGACCCAGGCAACCACCATGCATCCCACTGGGAATGAGGACTGGCCGCTAGGGCTTCCATTTAGACGGTTATGCAGCCCCTGCCTCTTTCAGGTGGATGAAGCAAAGCAAGACAGGCCTGGTTTCTCCTGATGTTTAGGGCAGAGGGCCCAGACCAGACCATACCTTGGTCATCTCCCTGGCTTTCAGGATAACTTTATCTAATAGATCCTGGCTGGACCCAGAGCCCGGAGCAGCTGCATGTTGTGTTTCCTAATAGCCGTGTGACCACAGGCAAGTTTCTTTTCTCTCTCAGCTGCCATTTTCTTCTCTGTAAAGTGGGGAATGGAGGGCTTGACTTTCCTTGCAGTTCTGCCATTCTATGCTCCTGTCGGCCGGAGGGCAGCACTTTGGGGCCCAGAGAGAGTTCAGCATCACTCCGAGAGCTTCCTGGACCTCCTTACTGACAGCTCCCCTTCTCCTTTCCTTCCCTTACTTCAGAGAGGGAGACTGGTGGCTGGCCCACTCACTCACCACTGGGCAGACTGGCTACATCCCCAGCAACTACGTAGCCCCATCTGATTCTATCCAGGCTGAGGAGTAAGTAGCAGCCTTGCCACCCCCTCCCTCCCCACTCCACCCCTCTCAGTGGGGAAAGCTTCCCAATTGCAGCCCTGCTCCCTGTGCCTCCTCCTGTCCTTGCTTGGCTCACTGGGCCTGTTCAGAGGAGGAGTGTTTGCCTTTCTAACTCAAGAGGGCATTTTGATGTTAGAGAAAAGAGCAGCGGCCTAAGAATCAAAGACCTGATTTCAAGTCTCACTCCTACTGATTTTTCAAGCTGTGTGATTCTGGGAAAGTCACTTCCCTCAGTTTCAGTTTGGTCATCTGTGAAAAGGGAGATGATACTATCTACCTCACTGGGCTGTGGCAATTGAAACTTTGGGTAAAGCATAAAACCCTATAGAAATGAGATCGATTTGTAACTAATTCGCTGCTCATCTCCACCAGGTCCTTAGGAAAAGAAACTCACTGGCATCAAATAAGGCAAGACTGCCTTTTCTGGAGGGCAGTGCTAGATATGGAATCAGAGGGCATGGGTCTGAATCCCTGCCTTGCTGCTTCCTGCCCAAAGAACCTTGGTCAAACCATCTGAACCTCAATTTCTCCATGTTTAAAATGGGAATGGGTGGGTGAGATTGTACTAGAGACCACCTCTAAAGACTCTCTGTGGCCCTACATCCTAGCATCCTTTCAATGATGCTGGAGAGGGCTGACACAAATTTGGCTCCCCCCCCCTTTTTTTAATTAAATTTGATTTTTTTTTATCAGCAAAAATCAGCAGTCTCTCTCTCCCTCTCTCTACCTTTTTCCCCCTCCCATCCCAAATTAAGGTGGTACTTTGGCAAGATCACCCGTCGAGAGTCTGAGCGGCTGCTGCTTAATTCGGAGAATCCCCGAGGCACATTTCTGGTCCGGGAAAGTGAGACCACCAAAGGTATCCATTCCTTCCACTCCCTGCCCCTGGATCCTTGGACTAAAAGGGCACTGTAGGGAGGGCCTCAGCTTGGGATGGAGTCTTTAGAAACAACTTCTACCTAAATAAGCACCACCCATGTTAATCTAAAGGGTCCTTGGGCTTGGGTTCTAGTACCCTAGGTTTGAGTCCCTGCTCTATCTCTGATTCACTCTGTGATTTGGAGCAAGTCATTGGACTTCACTGGGCTTCAGGGTTTTTTGTCTGTTAAATAGAAATAATACTTGCCCAACTTACCTCTCAGGTAAGAATTAAAGGACAGAAATGTAGAGTTGGAAGGGACCTTAATGGCCATTTAGTCCAGCCTCTTTGTCAAAGGAATCCTCCCTGGAACATACCAGAAAAGTCTCTGCTTAAAGACTTCAAGAAGGAGGAACCTCCATTCCTCTTTTAGATAGCAGAACGTCTGGTGTCTGGTTGTTAGGAAGTTTCTCGTGCTATCCACTTCACTTTCTTTGCAGTTCTTACCCTTGCTCCTTTTGGTTTGGCTTTCTGAGACCATATAGAAGAAGTCTCACCCTCTTCCACACTCCAAATACTGAAACAGGTTCAGCTGGGTGTTCCTCAAGTCTTTTCCAAGCTAAAACTCCCCAGCTCCTCATGGAGCATGGACTCAAGACACTTTACTATCCCAGTGGCTGCCCCTTCCCTGGATGCTTTCCAGCTTAGCCACATCCTCCCTGCCCAATGCCTCCCAGAACTGGACGAAGCATTTCAGTTATAGGCTGTCCAGGGCAGAGCCGAGCAGGCCTATCACCTCCTTATTCCTTAGGCTTCTCATCATGAGGCGCAGCAGTGCATTAGCTTTTCTTAGTGGCCACTCCACATGCCCAGTCGCCTCATGTGGAGCTTGCAGGCCTCCTAAACCTTCTGCTCTTTTTCAACTCTGCTTTCCTCACATTGTCCTTGTGAAGTCAGTTTTAAAAGTAGATAACTTTACATTTATCCCTTTTAAATTTCATCTTAGTAGATTCAGCTCAATGTTCTAGACCAGGGGTCAGCAAACCACAGTCTGAGGGCCTCTTCCTGTTTTTGTATGACCCATGAGCTAAGAATCTAAAAAATTTTTTTTTAAACGCAGTAAAACTTTATTTTAAAATGTCAGAATTCTTAGCTTAGGGACAGTATAAAGACAAGCCACAGGCTAGATTTGGTTCTTAGGTCAGGCAGTGGTTTGCCAACCCCTGCTCTTACACTGTTAGAATCTGTTTGGATCCTGGCTCTCTTATCCAGTGTGTTAGCTATCTGTCCAGCTTTGTAACATCTGTGCATAGGATGAGCATGCCATCTCTGTTTCTATCTAAGTCACTGACAAAAATGTTCTAACACAGGGTCAAACAGATTCCAGTGGTACTCCACTGGAAACTTCTTTCCAAGTTGACATTGAATCGTTGACCTACTCCTTACCCAGTTCTGAATCCATCTAATTGTACCATCACCTAGGCCAGTGGTTTCAAACACAAATAGAAACAAATCACCATAGGGCATATTGGCTTAGAAAACCATGAATTAGGGGGCAGCTAAGTGGTGTAATGGATAGAGCACTGGCCCTGAAGTCAGGAGGACCCGAGTTCAAATCTGGCCTCAGATCAGCCACTTGACACTTACTAGCTGTGTGACCTTGGGCAAGTCACTTAACCCCAATTGCCTAAAAATAAAAAAAAAGAAAAAAGAAAAGAAAACCATGAATTAAACATTATCTATGTTGTATTGTATTTTTATTTATTTTGTTCAATATTTCCCAATTATTTTTTAGTCTGGTTTGATACCTCTGAGCTAGCCTCCATCTCTTCTTTTCCACCAGACTAGCATGAGATATTTTATCAAATAATTTGCAAAAATCTAGGTAAACTTTATCTACATGAATCTCCTGTTCTACCTGTCTCTGGTAAGCCTGTCAAAACAAAAAACAAAAAAAAGGAAATAAATTTAATCTGGCATGATTATTCCTTCTTTAAAAAAAAAAGTTTTATTGATGTCTTTTGTTTTTTTATATCACCATAGTTTCTTTCATTTTTCTTCTTTGAGAGCTATCCCATACAGTAAATAGTATTTTTTTAAGACAAAAAAAGAGGGAAAAATTAGCATAACTAATATATTGAAAGTCTGATTATGTGTGCAATGTGCAACATTTGAGGACCTCCCACCCCCTGTAAAGGGGTGAAGTAGGAGCATTTTCTTACAACTATTCTTTTGAGTCATTCTTGTTCTTTATCCATTTTTCTAGATTTACTGTTGATTTGTATGTGTGTGTGTGCATGCGAGGTTTTTCTTTCTATTTATATTATTGTTGTCATTGTGTATATTGTTTTCTCAGCTCTGTTTACTCTGTATCAGTTCATATAGATCTTTCCATGTTTCTCTGAATTCATCACATTCACATGATTTGTTCTTAATAAAGTCATACTGCTTCTCTGTGATTACTGTTTCCTTTTCCAGATGTTCCCTACCAATTTCTTTAATAATCTATCACAGAACTTTGCCAGGAATTGAAGTTGGAAGCCAATGGTTTTCAGACCTTATTCTCTTGTTTGTTTTTTAATCAGTACATTAGCCCTTCTCCAGTTCTGCAGTACCTCTCCCACTCTCTGACATATTTAAATAATGTGCTGTACATGTATGCGCGTGAGCGCGCACACACACACACACACACCCCCTCTACAGTTATCCCTTTTAGGGGTTAGGGATGCAGCCCTCACATGTAAAACTTTTTGGCCCTCCCTTCATACCAAAGGAAAAAAATCTGAATTTTTTCTTTTATGGGGTGTTTACAGTACCTTATTGTAAAATTTGGGTCTAAGTATTTGGTCATAGACTCCATGTCACCTGCTGGCCTTTGCATGTCATCTGCAGCTCCTGCGAAACTCCTAAAAAATTCCCACTTAATTTCTCATGCCATCCGCAACATGTTGAAACCTCAGTGAGGAAAGACATGATGTGGAAGGGATAACTAATGCATATATTTGTACACAGCCATTGAGGGAATTTGTTTTGCTTGATTATGCATATTTCTTTTGTGGAATTTGGTTTTCTTTCACTTTTTTCCACTGGGATGGGAGGAGAGAGGAGGAAAAAAAAATTTCTGTTCATTTAAAAAGCAGAGGTAGAGGGTGCTACAGATGTGGAATGTTGCATACACTTTCAGATAAGGTCACTGTATTATCAGTCCTGTTTTGTTACAAGCGATCTCTCACTGAATGGTGGTAATCCGTAAATGTAATGGGAAAACAAAACACCAATAAAACTTAAAAACACACATAATAAATATCCCTGTTGGTGGCTCAGCAATCACATTCATCAACTAGGTGACCCATAAAGTTCCATCTAACTCTGAATCTTAGGACTCTAAAGTCATTATTTATCAATTCATTTCCATTCAGCAAAGATACATTAAGCACCTATTGTGTTCCTTGGCAGGTTGACTCTCAATAAACTAGTGTGGATTCCTGTTGCCTCTAGGAGCAGATACAAAATGCTTTGTTTGGCATTCAAAGCCCTTTATCATCTAGCCCCCTCCTCCCTTCCCGGTCTTCTTACACCTTCCTCCCCAACAAGTGCTCTTTGATCCAGTGACACTGGCCTCCTGGCTGTTTCACAAACAAGACACTCCATCTCTTGGCTCTAGGCATTCTTTCTGACTGCCCCCCTGGCTGGAATGCTCTCCCTCCTCTGCTCTAACCACTGACATGCCTGGCTTCTTTTAAGTCCCAATTAAAATCCCACCTTCTATGGGAAGCCTTTCTTTAGCCCTCGGTTAATTAGATGAAACAGTCCCTGCCTCTCGGAGCTTGTCTCTTGCCAGAGGGCTACAGTTTGCACGCAGATAAGTAAATGCAAGGTCATTTGAGGCAGGAGAGGGTACAGACCACTAGGATGATCAGGCAAGGCTTTAAAGGAGTTGGCATGGGATGTAAGATGGGGATTCAGAGGGGCAGAGATGAGGAGGAAGTGCATTCCAGGTGTGAGACAGCCGGAGCACATTCATCACATGTGCATCTCTGAGCCCCAGCTGGCCCAGGTTCCCCATGGTCCCCCTAATGCTCTTTTATGGGGGGGACTGGTGATTAATGACTCTGTCATCCTCACCGTCTCCTTTTTCTGTGGTTACCACTGAAAGAGACCACAGCTCTGATCTCCCCACCTCCTGAGCTGCAGCACATCATCTCTGCCTCTTCTCTTCCTCCCCTCTCCCTCCTTCTCTAGCACACTGTTGTGGCTGCATTGATCCGTCCTTTGGAGAATGCCTAGCCCCTTCATTGTCTCCCTCAGCCAATCAGCAGAGCACCAGGCTTCACATGGGAAGGCAGTCCTGGCCCTGGCCCTGGCTCTAGCCTTTTCCCCAAGAGCTGTGTGGAAAGTGGGTCAGGAAGCTGGGAATAGCTGGGTAACCCATGACAACCGAGGACTCGGGCCTCCACCTTCTGCAGAGCCTCTGACACGGGGCGAGCTAGAGAGACAGAGAGAGCAGCGTGCATGGATGCTCGAACAGCTCTAGGCCTGGGGCTGCTGCTAACTTGCTCTGTGACTCTGCCCAAGCGCCATTCCCTTCTTGGAGCTGATGGTTGGATTAGATGATTTCTGGGCCCTTTCCAGTTGTGAAGTTCTATGCTCCAAGGACCCTCCCAGCTGTCACATGAAGTGTTTTGTTATAAGGTTCCCGCATTCTGTGTTAAGCAGGTGGCCAAGCCAGGCTCTGGGCTCATTGAAGGAGACTGTGTTCTCAAAAGCCCCTCTTCCAATGACCCAGAAACCCTTCTCCTGCAAGTTTTGAATATTTCTTCCTGCCTCCTTCCCCCCAGACCCCCAGCTTCACTCTTTGCTTATTATGTGGACAGAGAAATTAACCCTTGGAAAGGAATGTGACTATGAACCAATATGGCTGCACTGGTGGTTTACAAAGCATTTCCCTGAGCGTTTTGTGGGGATGATGCATTCAGGTCACTTGAGCCCCGGCCTGGGAAGGCTGCTGCCTCCTCTGGGAAGGGAGGGGGGAGGTTACTGTTGCTTCCCCCAGGTAGAAGTGCAGGGGCCATTAAGCTGGTGGTATGTGGCGCTGAACCTGGCCCCTGGAGAGGGGCAAGCATTTCTGGTTAATTTTTTTCTCAGGCAGACCTGGGACTTTCTTACCAATTACCCAGGGGGATTTATGAGGCTGCTGGGTGGGAGATGGGAGGTGGGGGTGGGCAGGACTCACTAATTCTTCATCCTGTCCAGAGTAGTGGTAATACTAATAGTTCCCATTTTGCTAAAGTACTTTCTTCACCTCCCCTTTGTCCCCCAGGGTTAGTAGCATAAATATCATTATCCGCATTTTTCTGAGGAGCAAACTAGGCTGGGAGAGCTCATCACTTGCTCTTGGTCATAGAATCATTGGATTCCAGGTGCAGCTGGTGTTCGAACCTGGGTCTCCAGGTCTAAAATCCAGCCCCATTTTGTTACCACTTCACTGCCTCCTAGACCTTGAACTGTTAATAGCAGGGAGCAGAGGTCACTTCTTTTTTAAAAATAAATCTTATTGACAGCTTTTGCTTTAATATCACCTACATTTCCCATTCTATCCCTCCCCTTATGCCTTGCCAGAGAGTTGCTTATGATAAAGAATAAGAAAAGAGAAAGAAAAAAAATCCTCAAAACTGACCAACATATCTAAAAAGTCTGACCTGATAATGCAGTATTCCACACTTATGGTTCCCCCACCTCTGCAAAGAAACAGGGGGAGGTGCAGGTCTCTCTTTTTAAAATAACTTGGTATTTTATACTTTCATTGTGGTAAAGTTATTCTTATCCCCATTTGACAGATGAGGAAGCTGAGGCCCAGGGAGGGGAAGTGACACAGTGAGTTAGGGATAGAACTGGAACTAGAACCCAGTTCTTCTGACTCCTGGCCTTGTGATCATTCTACTCAAAACATCTGTTTATCAAGGGGACAAAATCCTAGCCATCCGATACAAAGGTTGTTAAGCCTGGATTGGAGTGAGGGTCAAGGATGAGGATTTCCCTGCTTCCTTCACCCCTTCATTCCCCAGGGTTCCCCTGCTCCCAAGCTGTGGCTTTGGGTTTGGCCTGGCAGGTCCTCCATACTGTCAGGAGCAGTGTGACAGGTAAATCGCTAGAGTATCCTTACTCAGCGGTCCTGGTCTTGGCCACAGGCCAGTGCCTTGTCCTTTGTGTGCATAGAGACCCCCGGTCCCTTCTGGGAAAAAGGGCCCCCTTTCAGGATTCCTTCCTGGGGCTGACATCTCCAGCTGAGACCTCTAGTTGAGTGAGGAGTATGGTCCCTTTGCTGTCCCGAGATGAGAAGGGGCCTGGGCTCCTTGGTAGAGGCCCTGCTTCTATAACCTGTTTTCTCCTGGGCTCTTTTTGTAGGTGCCTATTGCCTTTCTGTCTCTGACTTCGACAATGCCAAGGGTCTCAATGTGAAACATTATAAGATCCGAAAGCTGGACAGCGGAGGCTTCTACATCACCTCCCGCACACAGTTTAACAGTCTGCAGCAGCTCGTGGCCTATTACTCCAGTATGTTTTTGTTGTGAGCTGGTCAGCTGTTCCAGGGGTAGGGACACAGGGATGGAGCGGTACCTCTGCTCTGCTCCCTTGGTCCTGGCAATGATGGTGTGTGTTGGGGGTGGGGTCTTATCTTGGCAAGAGGAAGAAGTGGGGGTCCTAGGTGAGGACTGAGCTGTGGGTGAGCCAGAGATGGACAAAGAAGCCAGAAGAAGCTCCCCTGCATTGCAGAGATCCCGGCATCCCCAGGGGTCAGTTGGCTAGACTTGTCCCTAGGAAGGCTGCTGCAGCTTAAGGGAGGAGCCATGAACCTCCCTGTGTGGCCGTGTGGTTTCTTGCACATCTGCATATGTGTATATGTTGTGTTTGTATCTATTTCTGTGTGCCCCCACGTGTTTGTGTGCAGCTGGATGGATGTGCATGGGCCTGTTTTTGTAGATTTGTGTATGTATCTGTGGGCATCTTTGTACATTGGTATGTGCGTGATTATGTTGGTTTGTATCTTCATGTTGTTCTGCATAACTGCTTATAGATCCTGGAGGGTTTGTCATCTAACCAAGTATCTGCATGTCTTCAGGCAGACCTGTGTTTGTGTATATTGCCATAGTAGTGTCTGTCTGCATGTATTTGTATATGCAGATACTTCTATGTGATTTTGCATACTTGTAAATCTGCATATGTTTTCATATCTCTCTTTTGGAAGCATGCCTACGTATGTTTTTATGCATGGGATGTGTGCTCTGTATCTGCTGTGTGTGTGTGAGTGTATGTGTGTTTGCATGTATGCGTGTATGTTTAGCAAGAGGTGGAAGAAGGAAGGGTCCCAGGACAAATAAACTTTCATCACTTTAATCGAAATCTTGAAAAGCTAAGGAACAGAATGCAGGGTGTGGGCTATCTTGGACTTTATCTCTGATCAATTGTCTGGCCTGTCCTACTTCCCTTTCTCCCCTTTACTCTTCCAGAACATGCTGATGGCTTGTGCCACAGACTCACCAATGTCTGCCCGACATCCAAGCCACAGACCCAGGGCCTGGCTAAGGATGCCTGGGAGATCCCCCGGGAGTCCCTGCGCCTGGAAGTGAAACTGGGTCAGGGCTGCTTTGGAGAAGTGTGGATGGGTGAGAGCTCCCTCCTTCCTTGCTTCCCTTCCTCCTCTGTCTTCTGTCCTTCTTCTTCTCTTTCCCTTTTTGTCTCTGATGCCAGATGACCCTCCCTTCTGGCCTGGTCAACCTCCCCACCTAAGCCACAGGAAAAATACCTAAACCCTCCACCTTAGCCTGGAATATATACATCATTTCTTTCCTGCTGCTCAGGCATATGGTTTGATCTTCTAATTAAGTCACTGCAGGTCAAGTCAGTAAAGCTGTATTAAGCCCCTACTGTTTGCAGGACCTGTAAGAGGACACCTTGTGTTGAGGTCAGAGAAGTCAGCTGGTCTGACTTGAAATGAAGGAAATTAAATCAGCTGAAATGAAGGAAATTAAATCAAGAGCTGGCTGGGGAGATGAGACATGCACACAAGTCCATGGGCCCAGTCCTGTTCATATCAAGATCTCTCCTGGCCATCTTCCCTTTGCTCAAAGCTACCCCCTTCATAGAGACCCAAAGTCCCTCTTGAATAATCTTCCTAGATCATAGCTCTGATCACATCACTCCAAATGAACTGCTTCTTCTCCTATCTCCCCCACAGCAATGACCACCAAGGTCTAAACTTCTTAGCCTGGCATTCAGTGCCCTTTACAATATGGTTTCATTCATCTATTCATTGAACACTTATTCGGCACATAGTATGTGCAGAACACTGTGCTTGGCACTTGGGGAGAGGGGAGGTACAAAGCTAAACTAAGCCATGGCCTCCATCCTTGTGGCGTTCACAGTCCGAAAAAGAACTAAAAAAGTCTCTGTGCTTTAAATATTTTTTAAAAAATTAAAAGAAAGAGGGGGGGAAGAGATAGTATTCCACGTATAAGGAACAGCATAAGCAAAATGGAACAGTTGAGAGTATATAAGGCATATTACAGGAGTAGAAAGGAGTCCAATTAGGTTGGCTTTCAGAGGGGATGAATATGAAGTATGTGAAGGTAAATTGGTGTGAGATTTGTGAAGGTCTTTGAATGGCAGGCAGAAGAGCCTGAACTTTCCCTGGGAGGTTATAAGGGAGTTACTGACAGTGTTTGAGCAGGAGAACACTGTTGCAGCAGTCCAGATGGGTAGCAATGAAGGCCTATACCAGCTAATTAATGTGCTCAGTTTTGTATGTGTTCAGTTTGATATGCCTGTGGGGTATTCAGATAGAGAAGTCATACAGTCAGTTGGAGGTGCATGTCTGGGATGGAAAAGAAAGGTTAGGACTGAAGAACTGGAAAATCTACCTTGAGATGTTGATAGCTGAAGTTATGGCAATGAACGAGATGGTAAAGGGAGAGGATGTAAGGAGAGAAGAGAGGAAAGACTCTTGAGGAAAACCAACCAATTAAAGGGTGAGGAAGAAGATGGGGAAGGAGCAAAGAAGACAGAAAAGAAGCCATTAGAGAAGTAAGAGAAACAAGAACATGGTGGCTCTGAAACCCAAGGACAAGGGAAAGTAGTCAATAAGAGGGGGTGCCCAGCAGTATCAAGAGCTGCAGAAAGGGCAGAGAGGATAAGAATCAAAAAAGCACCATTGATCTGGAGGTCAGTGATGACTACACAGAGTAGTTTAGCAGACTGGTGAAGGTGGAAGCCTGGTTGCAAGGAGTTGAGGAAGTAGAGTTATTAGGTATGGACAATTTTTCTCATATGTTCAGCAGTGATGGGGAGGAAAGAAACTGAATAGTAGTTGGATAGGATAGAAAGGTCAATGGTCATTTTTTTTGTCAGTGGTCATTTTAAAAGGAATTGGAAAACCTCAGCATGTTTGTAGGCAGCTTCAAAGGAGCCAGGAGAGGAGAGACTAAAGATGCCCAAGAGAGAAGGATGGCTGTCACAGGAGACTGAAAGGAGGGAATAGGATCAAGTGCCCGTGAGTAGAGGGTTACCTCCCCTTCTGTGACCAGAGGGA
Organism: Vombatus ursinus; assembly: GCF_900497805.2. NCBI lineage: Eukaryota > Metazoa > Chordata > Mammalia > Diprotodontia > Vombatidae > Vombatus > Vombatus ursinus. The sequence goes on along the minus strand of NW_020954563.1, from coordinate 1,303,593 downwards.
AGGAGAAGCGAGGGAGTGATGATGCTGAAGTCTGAAGAGTAGAGGAGGGCAACTGATGGTTGTCACTATCTTCTCTGGGACCTTAGATCTAGGCCTCCATCTCTGACTACCTGCTTGACATCTCCATCCGGAGGAACCGTAGTCATCTCAAACTCAACATGTCCAAACCCAAACTCCTATCCGTTCCCTTAAGCCCATACCTTCTTCTAACTTCCCTGTTTCTGTTGAGAGTTTTATCCAGGTTTAAAACCTCAGAGTCAATCCTGACTCTTCATTCATTCTCCCTCTCCTCCATCCACTTCATGTACCTAATCAGTTGTTGGATCTTGTTGATTCCACCTTTTCAATGTCTCTCAGCTCTCCTTTTCTGAGCAGATCAGGGTGGGCACCCTCTGGGGGGGCACCCTTCCCTGAGCCCACCACTTCTGAACCCTCAGGGACCTGGAATGGCACCACCAGGGTGGCAATAAAGACCCTGAAGCCTGGCACTATGTCCCCAGAAGCCTTCTTGCAAGAAGCACAGGTCATGAAGAAGCTTCGGCATGAGAAGCTGGTACAGCTGTATGCTGTAGTGTCTGAGGAGCCCATCTACATCGTCACAGAATACATGAACAAGGGTGAGCTGCAGGGCAAGAGAGGAAGCCATAGGGCAGAGGGCTGGCCATGGGTCAGTTACGCTGGGTCTGACAGCAGTCTAGATGAACTATGGGAGGCAATGGGCATGTGGAAAGGTGACTGATGGAGCAGTTGAAGAGAGGCAGTAGGTCTGGGTTTAGATCCTGGCTCTCACCCTACATTCAGTTATGTGATGTCAGACAAGTTCTTTCCTCGGTTTCCTCACCTGTAAAATGAAAAGATTGAACTAGATGGTCTCTGAGATCCCTTCTGGCTCTAAATCTGTGATTTCATGGTCCATTTCTACCTTCAATTTGCTCATTTGTAAAACGGTGATTGAACTTCCTTTTGGTTCTACATCCTATGATTTTAGGAGGAAATACAAGTAAATTCTGGATTTGGACAACTTAATAGATGACATTCATAGAACAGATCATTTTATAGAAAAGATTCACCCCCCTGCCCCCCAGATCTGAAATGGAGAGTGAAGTGCGAGTTGGAACAAACAGTTTTCATTTGCTGCTCGACATGGGAGTGTTTCGTTGGGCTTCCAACTGAACAAGCCTGACTGGACCCGGCCCAGAGCTGCCCTCTGTGCTGACCCTGGGACCGCATCAGACCGTCCTGACATTCTCCAGACTGCCAACCTAAGGCAGTCTTTTTTTTTTTTCTTCCAAATCTCACCTGTGTCTTAATTTCCCCTGAAATCTCTTTAAAATAATGAGTACCCCAGGGCATTCACTTGATTTTCATATTCCCTGTCTTGTAGAGTCATGGGACACAAAGTCCAAAGGGATCTCAGAGATCCGACAGCCTCATTTTATGGAGGAGGAAGTTGAGGTTTCCAGAGAAGTGACTTGTCCAAGGTCATGTGGCTGTTTAGTAGCCAAGCAGGGAATCAAACCCAGGTCTTCTGCCTTCTGACTTCCAGTGCCTTTTTCTATGACATCTGGGTTCAAATTACAGCTTTACTAGCTATGTGGTCTTGTGGAAAAATAATTTTCCATATGGGGCCTTAGTTTTCCCATCAGCATGAGAGAGTTAGATGATCTCTGAGGTGCTTTCATTTCTAAATCCTATGAAACCTGTGATATGAAAAGCAAGTTCCTCCCATTTCCTATTGAGGAGCCATGAGACTGACACCTCAAAAGTTACCCTCCATTAGGACCCCTTGTCCTGTGCCCCAACTGGCTTCCCTGTCCTATGGCCAAGGCTGGGGCACCTTTCTTCGGCTTTGGGGGTGGATATTGGGATGAGGAGGCTTATGGCCACCCTCGATGAGAACTAGGCTGCTTCTTCCCACAGGGAGCTTGCTGGACTTCCTTAAAGGTGACATGGGCAAGTATCTTCGGCTGCCCCAGCTGGTGGACATGGCTGCTCAGGTGAGCTCAAGGAGTAATCCAGAGTCCTGTGCACCCAGACTTCTGGCTTATGTGTCCTCCCAAACACTGCTTCATATTTAAGGTTTAGCCCAGGTTCCCTCAGGCCATTCTAGCTCAGCATGGCTCCTCCTCCTCTGTAAACTTGTAGGAGTGATTGTTTGAGCCATTCATTTGAATTGATTCTTTTAGAATTTTGAGCTTGGCTGGGACTGGGGCTGGCTCATGGAAGAAGTCAGTGTACATGTTGATTGGCTGAGAGGCAGTGAGGTATTGCAGAAGGGATGGTCTTGGATTCAGAAGACCTGCCTTTCAGTCCATGCTTTGCTATTTCCTAGCTGAGTGACCTCTTCTCTCGACCTGAGTATCCACATCTCTAAAATGAGCATAATAATATTTGCCTTGCCTCCCTAAGGGAGCTATGAAGTGCTGGATAAGGCTAAAAGTATTTTAGCAATGTGGGCTATTGTAATTACTATTGATTCAAGCAATCCATCATTAAGGATGTATTAAGCACTTACTGACTGGATGGAATTCAAGGAACAATTACTGTACTGTAGGGGATTCAGATATATCAGACCTGGTACCCATCCAAAGAGAACTTACAGTCTAGGAAAAGGGCATACCCTTAGGAAGTGGTTAATGAAGACGAGGGGCACTTGTGGGGGTCCAGGAGCCTGAAGATTGAGCCTCAGTTCTGCCACTGATGTGCTGTCAGTTGTTTCTTCTCACTGGGGCTCAGGTTCTTCCATCTTTAAAATGAAGGTTTAGACCCGAGTATTTCAAAGGGCCTTGGGCAGTCAATTTATCTCCCTGGGCCTTACTTTCCTTCTCTGTGAAATATGGAGAAATAGAGGGATCTGTAAGGGCTCTTCCACCTCAAAATCCTGTAAGTAGGGAATGGAACATGTACAACAAGACTCGACCCCTCCCAGGATGGCCTGCCTCTGGCTGCTCTTAGCTCTCTTCCTTTGCTGGGTTAGCTAATGGGGACCCAGCTATTTGTTTTAAACTTCAAAACCTGCCTCCAGCTGGATGCGTGAATGAGTTCGATGGCTTGAGTCAGAAACTGAGAGGGGCCAGCATGGCCCTGGTTAGGGCTCTCCCAGAAACATGGCTTTTACCTACAGATTGCATCTGGTATGGCCTATGTGGAAAGGATGAACTACGTCCACCGAGACCTCCGGGCTGCCAACATCCTGGTGGGAGAGAATCTGGTATGCAAGGTGGCAGACTTTGGGCTGGCTCGACTTATTGAGGACAACGAGTACACTGCCAGACAAGGTATGCAGGCCCCACGGGGAAGGAAGGCATCAGCAGGCTGGTGCAGCAGAGAGGGCTGGGGTCAGCAGGCCTAGGGGCTGCTTCAACGTCATCACCAACTTGGGCGACTCATTTGCCCACTTGGTCTCCTCCTTTACGAAACAGGAATAATAACACCTATCCAGTTTACCAAGAGATACTGACCTCAACCGAGGCAGTGGTCAGTGATGGTATCTTGGAGGAGGTGAGATTTGGTCTGATTTTGAAGAAGAAGCAAAGAGATATGGATTAGAGGTGGGGGAGGGGAATGGAAGGTTATGGCAGATGCAACAGATGCACCAGTGGGGAAGCAAGTTAGAGAGCCATGTAGACCAGTGGATTTGGCGTGGCTGTGGATAATTTAGGTCATGTCTTTGGGGACCATTTCCATCTTCAGAAAGTGGGAGAGTTGGGCTAGATAATCTTTAAGGCCCTTGCCAACTTTAATTCCCTGCCTTACTAATAAATTCCCTAACTCACCATGTGATGTCATGCCAGTCACATCATCTCATCTGTGAAACTAGGACAGAAACACTTGCCCTCACCTACTGACTAGGCTAAGGGGTCTCGTGAAGACTGAATGAGATAATGGACCTGAAAATGCTTTGAAAAGCTTGGAACAAGCTCTGTTCCAAGGTGACACGTGTATACCATTAAGGCTGGTCATGATGAGGGGGGAAGAGCTGCCCTTGGGAACCATACTTGCCATCCTACTATCAAGGAGCCATCACATTCTAGAGGAAAGAGTCCTTACTGACACATACAGGTATAGATAAGATACATAGTAAGGGTAGGTACAAGGTAACCTTAGAAAGGAAGGCACTAGCAGTTGGGCTGGGGGTCGGGGCAGGAAAGGTCACCTGCGAAAGGTAGTGCGTGAGCTGAGTGTTGAAGGAAACCAGCTATTCCACGAGAGAAAGGGGATGAGGGAAAGCCTTCCAGGCTTGGGGAACTGTCACAGTAATGGCACAGAGACAGGAGAAGCTGCCTAATGGGCCAGGATAATTAAGCCCTAGGTGCAGGAAGGGGAATATTTTCTAAGAAGATTAGAGAGGTAGGAAGGAGCCACATTGTACAGAACTTCAGATGCCAAAGGATTTTGTACTTGATCCTGGAAGTGATAGGAAACCAATGGGGTTTATTGAATAGGAGAGGGAGGTGACATAGTTCAATCTGTGCTTTAAGAGAATCTCTTCAGTAGCTGAGTAGAGGATGCTTTGGAGAAGGGAGAGACTAGAAGCAAAAGGACTGAGAGGCTATTGCCATAGTCCGGGCGATACATGATGAAGGATTGAACTACAGTGGTTGCCAGGTGGGTGTAGAGAAGGGGACATTTGTAAGAGATGTTGTGGAAAGAGAAATGATAAGGTTTAGCAACTGTTTATTTACCTGGGGTGAGGGAGTGAACAGTCAAGGAAAGCTGTGGAGGGGCTCCCCTGGGAGGGAGCTTGGGCTAGATGCCGTCTGATGCCCCTTTAAACTGTGAACGTGTGATTCTGTAACATCTGTTTAGCCAGGAAGTCCCCAGCCTAGGTCCCCCTAGGGACAGAGCAGCTTCTCTTTCCTCCCTTACACACCTTTCTCCTTTAGGTGCCAAATTTCCTATCAAATGGACAGCCCCAGAAGCTGCCCTATATGGCCGATTTACCATCAAATCTGACGTGTGGTCCTTTGGAATCCTGCTGACTGAGCTGACAACCAAGGGTCGAGTGCCCTACCCAGGTAAGTAGAGTGCAGAGTTCTGGGTGGGTGTCAGCAGGGCTACAAAAAGGGACCGCCCCAGTTGGTACCTCCTGGACCAGCATGCAGCCAAAAATGAACAGGTACAATTTATCTTGTGTATCTGTGCTTTTGGTTGACCTGGCTTTTCTGGTCACATAATTCCCTTTATCCTTCTCCCACTCAGAAGTTACTTCTGGCACTCTTGCTAACTTAGAAAAGTCATGAGTAAGAATAAGTTAGAACGTAATCTTTCGTGAAGAAACTTGCATTTTTACAAGTGGCAATGCCTTAATCTAAGGAACAAGTGAAAACCAAATGGTGGAATTATAGGCACTGGCAAGAATACGGGTGGGGGTCAGGAAGAAACTGCCCAGTGACTTTGATATACCAAATTGTCCTGAATATGACATCCACCTAGGTATGGACAGCATCACCTTCCCACCCACCCCCCAAAAAAAGTCTTTTTGAGAAGAAAAAAAAAACCCAGATATACTTCAGGGAATCCATGATTTCAATGAAGTATGTGTTCTCTTCATTGACATAGCTTCGTAGACAGTCTTCATGGGTGGCTATAGACAGAAAAATGTATCCCCTAGTGGTCAACACTGAAAAAATAATTGTTATTAAGAAAGTTGCAGAGATAGATGGTTGAGAAAGGGTTAGGAGCTGTGCATACTTGGTCTTGAGTAGTCTCTACCAGGCATCACTGGCAAATTATCAGACTTGTAATATGCTCCAAAGGGGGAAAAATTACCAAGAAGGGAAATAAGACCCCAACATCCAATTGTCACTAGGTTAGTGGCAGATAGATTAAAAACCAACTGGAGGGGCAGCTAGGTGACGCAGTGGCTAGAGCACCGGCCCTGGATTCAGGAGGACCTGAGTTCAAATCCGGCATCAGTCACATAACACTTACTAGCTGAGTGACCTTGGGCAAGTCACTTAACCCCACTGCCTAGCCAAAAAAAAAAAAAACTGGAGTAAGATTATTGACCATCCTCAAGTTTTCTCCATGCCCTATTTGAGGAAGAAGGTGTGGCCTATATTCAGAACAATAGGGTGAATGCCTGAGACCAGCCCTATCATCAGCTGTGGGCTCCCACTCCTCATCAGGCTAGAGCAGCCTAGAAGGCACTGAGGAAGGATGGCTTGGTTCTGGGGGTGCCTACAGACAGGGGTTGTGTCCTGGGAAGAACCTGAGGCAATCAAGATGATGATGTGGCATCCAGAGTGGTGCTGTCATACAGGCCTGATGTCCCAGATGAGGGAGGTGATGGTCCCTCTGTCCCGTGTCTGGGTCAGAGCACATTGGGAATTTTGTGTTCAGGTTTGGACACCAGATCTTAGGAAGGATGTTAGCACGTTTGAAGAATGTTCAGGGCAAAATGGTAAGGACCATGAGGAAACTGGAGATCATATTATAAAAGACCCTAGGGGTGTTTGGCTTGGAGAAGGAAAGCTTTGTGGTTATCTTTATCTTCAAGTACTTGAAGGGCTATCCCGTGGAAAGGGAATTAGACTCGTTTTACTTGGCCCCAGAAGGCAAGACTAGACTGGATGACCACACGTCAGCAATGCTGCAGAGTAGAATCCTTTCAGGTAGGGACGTTTGCTTTAGAGGCTTCTGTGATTTCATCTCTGTGATTCTAATGGACTCAGTGTCTAGAAGAAAGGAGAGGGCATCCTTCTGCCCCCTTCAGTTTTCTTCCTCTCACCCTCGCCCACAGGAATGGTGAATCGGGAGGTGCTGGACCAGGTTGAGCGAGGATACCGGATGCCCTGCCCACCAGAGTGCCCTGAATCCCTGCATGACCTCATGTGCCAGTGCTGGCGAAAGGACCCTGAAGAACGACCCACCTTTGAATACCTGCAAGCATTCCTGGAGGACTACTTCACATCCACAGAGCCCCAGTATCAGCCTGGGGAGAACCTATAGAGTTGGGCTGGGGCCCTGGTGCCAAAGACTCCCTCTTGTTCCTCAGGATTGCCCTGAGGGCTTGCTGGGCCAGAGGCCTATCCAGCTGAGACCATGGTGCTGTAGCTATGGTGGGCTCTTCCCAGAGCTTGGGCAATGGGCCACTTCTTCCCCCCTTGCCTGGCCAAAGGGACTTGGTCACCCCCTCCCTGCTAACAGTGATGATGATTTTGCCCTTGAGGTGAGCAGCAGTGAGGTGGTGGCCCCAGAGCTGCCAGTGATGGAGCTGAAGGGCTGAATGTCTGAGTCTTAGGCCTACTCTGCCATGGGCGTTCCAGCCCCTAGCCTCCCTCTGCTCATTGGGAGGATGGAGGGACCAGATTCTTGGAGCAGCAGATCTCAGGCTGACAGCTCAGCACTGAAGGTCAATGTGGGCACTGAAGACCCCTTTCCCTTCCCTAATTGTCCTTTGTCACTCACTCCCTCCTTCCCAAAAAAACCATGTTACCTTTCCTGGGCTAACTGCCTTGTCTGGTGTTACCAGCCAGTACAACAACAGGTTCTTACGGAAAAAAAGAGCTTGGGGCATTTCTTGGGTGGATTAGGGATGGTCAGAGCCTTTTCTGCTCACAGCTGAAAAACTGGGAATAGCCTCAGCCCTTCTGAGCCACATCTAGCTCAGCCCAAAGGGCCTGGAGCCTGCCCAGATGAGGGAAAGGCCCATATCCGGCTCAGTGCAAATCAGGTTGCAAATATCAGTCTTCCAGTCCCTGTCCAGTCTAGTCTCCTTCCTTCAACAGTTAACACCATAGGACTTGTCCATTAGAAAATCATGATGAAGATATCTTCTTGACATTTTCTGGGACCTCACGTTGAGGACTTTCCTCTTCCCCTTGAAACTGGTCGAACATTTCTAAGGATGCTTTCTCTGAGATTCCTCCCATTTAATGTTTGGCTGTGGTCGGCAAACTTCTGCTCAGTGTTTAGGCCTAGTACCTATCAAACCCTTTCCCCCACCTGTTGCTGATTTATTTATTCCCAGCTTCTTGCTCCTGAGCTGTCCAAAGATCCCCTTTTCAAGTTGAAGAGCCACCTTTCACCCAGGGGTCCTTCAGGGCTGCAGGGCTCATTCCTTTCTCTCACCTTTCACTCACATACTCTTCCCTGCCAATCCATGGGGGTAAGAGGTCTTGCTGCCCCTAGCCACTGTGCTTGAAACCCCTTTGGGAAAGGTTAGCCCAGGAATCTCCTTTGCATTAGAGTTGGCCTTTTCTCCCCAAGAGGGACTAAATCTTACAGAGCTCTAATAGCATGTTGGAGGACCCAACCCATCATAGCTTCACTCTTCACCTCCTCATAGATCAGCAGCAGCTCCTGATCCTTTGGGGCTGCAGGCTTTAAAGTGACTTCCCTCCGATCTTCCTTCCCTGGTTCCAGCCCAGTCCAATGTCTCCAGGGCTCTAAATGAGATGCCCACTGAGCACTGCGCTCCATCATTAAAGGCTGGTATAGAATCCTCACTTGATCCCTCCCATGCTTTCCACTCCTTCCCCCTCCTCAAGAATGTTCTTCCTCCAGGGTGGGGCTTCTAAATTGGGGAAGAAGGAGGTAGAATAGGGGAAGAACCAGAAAAGTCTGGTTTTTATCACAGAGGCAGGACAGAGCTGGGGACTGGTCAGCAGCAGTTAGTGGTCTAAGTCCATCACAGTTCTCTTCCTATTCTGAACTCAGTCCCTGTTATCCTTAAAGATTTTTTTTCCAATTCTGACCAGGTGACTTCAGGCTCTAAACACAATACAAAGCCACAGAATATCAGAACTACATCAATTAGTCTAATGACCCCATTTTACAGGGGATGAAATTGAGGCCCAGAGGAGGGAAAAGAACTTTTCCCCTCACAGAATTAGTGAATTAGTGGCAGGAGTGGGACTTGAGAATCCTGAAACATGACAACAGCTGGAGAATCTGACAGCTTAAAACCTGTTTCCAAAGCTGAGAAAGTGATGGCCTTTGTTCCTGGGAGATGGGAACGGAAACAATGACAAAGATGACCAGCAACGCTCTCAGCCCCTCCAAGGTGGTGCACACCAGACTATTCTTAGCACCAAGTGACCAAAGGTGCTGGTTGAGAGGGGAAACCCAATATGGCCACAGAGAAATCGGGGGAGGGGGAGAGGGATTGGGATTGGTGTCTTTTTGTGTGGGGGAACAGGGGTGGGGGGGAGAGTTTTTTTTCCATAGTCTCCGAGTTGGAAGTGACCTTAGAAGTTCTACAGTCCAGCTCCCTGTCAGTATCCCTGATGGAATTATCCAGCCTCTGCTTGGAAACCAATGACAGGAAACTTGCTCCCTTTAAAATAATTTAGATGTGCCGAGAGAACTTGGACCCGCTCTTCCAGCTCATGAGATAGGAGGAAAAGTGGTGGGGCCTGGTGGAAGGAATCTAAAATCTGGCGACAGAAACAACTGTCAAAGATAAGGAACCTCGCCCCAGAGTCTTTCCTGGGTCAGAACGCCACCTGACAGGGGCCTGGCATTTCCTATAGACCCTAAAGCCTCACTGCCATTTTTGGCTAGGTCTTCCTCATTCCTATCCCTCCTTCACCCTCACCCCCAGCCCTAACCTCCCATCTTCCCATCAAGCTTGTCTTTCAGGCACAGACCCTGACAAGGTTGTTTATGCTGATAGCAACAGGGGGTGGAGGGAGCAGCATTTCCTCAGAAATTTTGCAAAAGAGGTCTTCAAAAGGTTGGGAAGCCAAGGTTGCCATGTGTGCGTGTATGTGGGTGCATGTGTGTAGCTGTGTGTCCATATTTAACATGTAAAAAAATCCTTTGGGGAACATTGTACATTACCTTTTTCCTATTTCACATCCCCCAGTAATAGGCCCAGTCAGTCATCCCTCCCACCTCTCAGTAGTATAGCAATAATGACCACAGGCACCCTGGGGTTCACTTTCCCTGTGCTGGGTCAGTCCAGTGCCTGGGGCTGCACACCTGGGGTTAATCTCTCCAATCTCTGCACCAATCAGCTGAGAATGCAGGCTCAGGCCCAGGGAGCCCCAGGAGGAGGTGGCTGGGATTCCTTGTGCCAACCAGGCCTTGCTTATATGAAAGGGCATTGGCAATGGCCTCCCTAGATGCCCCAGCCAGTTCTGAGGGTTTCACCACTTCCATTCTTCAACCTCCCCTACCCCCAACCAATAAAGAGGCAATTTGTTACCTAATGAAACTGTACCATAATGATTGCTGTCACTGTCTGGATGCTCTTTAGCATTCCTGTCCTTCTGAAGGATTCAGTCCCTTACTACAAGAAGTTCTGAAGCTGTCATTTTTTAAAACAGTGTTTTGTAAATTCCAGATGACTATGCAGAGGCCTTGGGGTCTCTCGCCCTCACCCTGGTTTGGCCGTGTGTAGCCTTCAGCCTTGGTGGGAGGTGGGGAGGGAGGGATGTTTTGAGAATTGCAAAAAGGTGGTTTGTAAATACTTTGCATTTTGTCTGATTAAACACAAACAGACCTCACTGGTGCAAGATAGTGTATTTATGTGTGTGTGTGAGAGAAGAGGGTGTGTGTACCTCTGTAGGCATGTTTGTGCCCATTTGTACACGTGTTGCCTCCACTATCAGTCATCCTCTCTGATACCTCACTGTAATGACCCTGGGTTATCAGAGGCTATACCGGCTCATCCAAAGCTTCTGCAGGCGCCACCAAACTGAAAAGTCTTTAAATAAGGGTCTGGTTGTTATCTGAGGACTGACCTGATTAAGTTCTAAGGCACCTCCGAGGTGGCTACAGCATCTCATGAAAACATCCCTGCACTCTGAGATCTGTATCAGGGTAAGAGGATGAGAGGCTGATGAAATCTCAGATCCTTAAATATATCGAAGGTTACTGTGCATAAGAGTGCATCAAATGGCACAATGGATAGAGCACCAGCCTGGATTCAGAAAGACCTAAGTTCAAATCTGGCCTCAGACACTTGACACTTACTAGCTGTGTGATCCTGGGCAGGTCACTTCACCCCATTGCATCGAGAGAAAAAAAAAAGTATGCACCAAGCTCACATGTACACAGTACCTTTGTGCCAACATGTTACCTGTGTGTTCACTGGCATCTGATTTTAAGACTCAGAATGTCAGAACTCGAAAGGTTTTTGGAGATCATCTCAACCTCCTGAATTTTTCAGGGGAAGTTGTGAGTTGTCTTCTGGCTTGTCCTGGGGCAACCTAAACTATTAAGGAGGTCAAGCTGTCAGGCCAGGTCTTCTCCTTGATAGGGTGGAGTTCTTAGGCTGAAGAATGCCAAATCTCTGGTGCTTTCTTTTCCCCCTTGCTCCATAGCCTTTCCAGCTCTGACTGCCAGTAGGTTTATAACAGAAGGAGTGGGGAAGGCAGGGTGTAAGGGATCCCTGAGGATTTCAGTGAGGCACTTAACTCCAACAGTCAAAGAGAATGTCTAAAATTTAGGCCCTGGCAGGGGACCAGCCAGAGGTGGGGAACCTGCGGCCTCAAGGCCACATGTGGCCCTCTAGTTCTAGTTTTACAGAATGAAACCTTTTAAGGGGATTTGTTCTGTGAAGTTTGGATCCAGTCAAAGGGCCACACTTGAGGACCTAGAGGGCCACATGTGGCCTTGAGGCCGCAGGTTCCCCACCTCTGGCTGGTACCCTGCCAGGGCTTAGTCACTATGGAGCTCCCTCTCCAGACCTTCCTGGCCTGGGCGCCTCTGATTCTTATTTCTTTTTCCCTCTCCCCATTCCTTTTGAGTCCTCATATCTTCTTGTTCCCCCTAATCTTTCTTCTCCATTGCTTCCTATTTCCCATTTCTCTTCCCAGACAAGCAGATAATGGGAAAGCCCATGATGGATACTCAGACAAGACTGGGACTGAGCCAGGGTTCAACCACTTCATGGAAAGACTTTCATTAAGAACTTACTGCATACTGAAACTGTTGCTGTGAAAACAAAACATGGAAAGGAGGTCACAGCGTAACAGTCATACTAAGCCACTGATTCTCACCAGCAACAACTCCACATGACCAAAGTCTGGGTTTGGGGGCCCTTGTCCTCATTACTGAAAAGAGGATAGCGTTTAACATCAGTGACCTTCAAAAGGCATTTCGTTCCTTTGTTCCTTCCAGTTTCCTCTGTAAAATGTGGATAATTAATACTGGCCTCCGTATCTCATGTAGAGGAGATAGCTTGGCACAGTAACAAGAGCAACAGCACCAGTGTCAAAGGACCTGGGGTGAGATACCCCCCTCTCACAATGGCCTTAGAAATGTCGTTTAATCTCCAGTTCCCTCACCTATAAAATGAGCGAGTTGGACTAGTCCTTTGCTACATGAAGGATGGAGAACTCTAAGGTCCCCTCTAGAGTTATGATTCTATTATCCATTTTGGGAGCTATATGGATGTGCCTAGGATAACTGGTTCTCCTCCCCTCCCATCTTGTGGTGCCCCCTGGTGGGGGCTGTTGGAATTCAACAGACAAAAGTTATTTCTCCTACTGGCCACATCTCTACAACACCCTAAGAAAAGTGTATAAGCTTTGTCTGAAAGATAGAGAGCCCAGGAGAGGATTCATAGCGAGACCTTACAAAGTCTTGAATTCAGAAGTTTGAAGGTCAGGGAGGTCCAGCACAGATAAAGGAAGCCCAGCTATGACAGAATTGAGGGTAAAGAGCAACAAATGGGAATAGAGACCTGGATCCTATTCTAAGCACTGTTACTAACTGGTGATGTAACCTTAGACAAAGCACTTCTCCTCTCTGGGCCTCAATTTCTCCTCTGCACTATATGGTTAGTAAGAGCCCTGACACCTGCAATGGTAAGTAGTGCCCTCCTGCCTCCCCTCCTCTCCATACAATTTCCCGACTGGGGTTGCATTCTGGTACTGCACATAATTCCCCTCTGCTACCCCCATTTAAAGTCACAAAAATCAATGGTATTGTAAGGAGTCCACAAATCACTTAAAAATCCACAGACCAAAGTTTATAAAGCTTTTATTAAACATTTTAAACAGCTGTGCAATTGAGCCAACCAAAAATAAAACAATGTTTTAACCAGCAGCCCTTAAATTTCAAAAATGTTGCTGTTAAGTCCAATTCCCCAGGTGACAAGCACCAAGTTCAGTCCTTTGCCCAGGTCACCTCCCACTCCTCAGTCAATCCAAGGGAAGATGAGTGAGTGGATCAGACTGGAAGCATACTAAGAAAAACAAGGAAGTCTTCTTCCTGGGTATTTCTTTGTACTATGGAATCTTCGAAGAGACAAAGCCTCGGGGTCCCAGCATGGAACAGAAGTGGCCACTTCTTCTCACCTCTCCTGAGTTGTTCCACTCAGGCTGATGTGTTTGAGGGCTTGTGTCCTTTTCAATAATCTCCACCATTATAGAGATATCAACTGTGCTAGTGATAAATTCCTAATTCAGATACACAACATACATTCTTCCCAGCCAATAAAAACAAGATAATCTCCCAAGCAAAGCCACTGGTTGTTCATCACCATTCTGAAGCACAGACCTGCTCTCCAACCCAGTCATGTGGGAATCAGCAGATTTAAAGGAATTGGGACAAAGATAAAAAACCCCAACAGCTCATAGTACTGCCCCTAAGAAATGAGAACCCTGTAAACTCTAGAAATTGGGGAGGGATGTGACACTGTGGGGGAAGACACGTTCTGATACCCAGGAACTATTGCAAGAGTGATATCGTTTCTTTCAGAAAAAGAAACAGGAGAGTTAAATGTGGACAGCATTGAAATGCCAAAATACATTTCATTCTAGCCTACTGAGCAGGAAGCCAGAGCTCCCAGGGGCCAGTGGCTTCAGTAAAGAGCTGGGGTTTCTGCAATTATGAGACCTGTACTGACAATAACTCAACTGGCCCAATGGGCAATAATATAAGGCTGAGAGGTTGGAGAGAAGGAAACTAATTGCACTCCAGACAAGGTTCATCTAGGCAAAAACAAGACGTGCATTCTGCTGCCACATAGTGGAGATCCCTGGATCAGCAGAATTAGGCTGGCCATGTTGGGTCTGGTCCCCTGGCAGGATCTGAGATGAAAAGGTGATCATCCAGTCAGTGAGGTGTAGGAATGAAGGCAGGAAAGAAAAACAGCAACAACCGACCACTGCTGGGCTTCAAACCAAAAGTACCAGGTGGTGCTGTCGTTCACATCATAAAAAACTGGAAGTGACATGGCATAGGTGAAGGATGCCCAATCAGGAATGTGCTAATCTAGTCTACACAGATGTGCAGGAAGCCTGTGATCAATCATATTGTGAACATCCTTTACCCTTGGGTTCTCACCTTTAAAGCCAATCAATTAGCAGCATATGAGGATCCTAAGTCCCCACTATCCTGGGATCGTGAGCTGATTCAGGGAGGTGGGAGCCAGTGCAGTGATATAAGAAACAGTTCCCCCAACAGCTGTAACAGATAAGGAACAAGGCTGCCAGGAAGACCAAGGCACAGATTGTGCATGGCTTCCGCTCTAGGAGGAAGCTCAGAAGGTAGAAGCCCATGAACATCGAGTGATTGAACCAGAGAGCTGGGTTGAGGGGCTTTGGGATAAGCAGGACAGGCAGTAACCACTGAAGGCAGTACATGGTCTCTGTTGGGCAGGGGAGGAGAGGCACAGGGCCCACAACAGCAAATGAATTCTATCTGCTTCTTTGATTTCGTTTCCACTCAATTTTCAACAGCTTCTCCAATGTGTCAAGGAGCACCAAGTTGTCCCGTATTCTGAAGATATAACTTAAAAGAAAAACACAAAACACTTATGGGGGGAAGGCAATTAGTTCAACATTATGAACAATAAAAGTATGTACTTGTAGTTCTGTGAACTAGAGACCTCAATCAATGAAATCATACCAACTTTGCTCAGGGATCAAATCCCATGAAATTCATCACAAATTACAGAAAAGGTTTTCTTGTAGACATTTTTTTCTAAGTTGACGTGATGTAAGACGGCAAATGGAGTCACTACTTGAGCTTATGGTGTACCCAGAAACCCTTTAATCACATTCCATATTTGTCAGTATCAGCTAACTACTTTGAAAGTTATCATGGAAAAACTAGATAGTAGCTAGACAGAGACAATGCTGAGCAGCAAAGTCAAAACAAACTTTGCTTCAGTCAGTTCAGTCCTCATCAGTTACAAGGTAATCAAGGAGGTGACAAGAAAGCTCCCCCACCAGCTGAAGATGGCTTCTCTTAAGCCCCAAATTCCCTAGATGTTACCTGCCTCTATAACTTCAAGAAGATCAAACAGGGTCAGTCAGGCGCAGGCCCTGGGTTCCAGCAGTGCATAATCTCACACATAAACATAATAGAAAATAAAGTAATCACCAGCAGTCTTTTGAACAGCACCTCACCCCTGTCTTGTCTGTCAGGGCCAGATTAATTGTGGATTATCCATAGGTATGTTTTAATTTATTTTGTTAATTCCATTTTCATCTGGTTTGGGCTCTGTGTGTGAGCCGCTACACTACTTCCCTGCTGCCTCTGACGTTTTCCTAAATAGCTGGTTTAGTTCCTCTCGATGTCTACTGATCAAGTATATAAAGGCAAAAAGACCCTGACCCAAGCTTCCTGTGCTCCTGTAACAGGTTTCCAAGGAGACACCAATGATTTATGTATCCCTTCTGGACACAATGCCTATCCAAGAAAATATAAATGATCTTTTTCTTTCATTTATTCTCAAACACTTATTGTCTACCACATAAATATCCCTATAATGTGCTTGAGAAGATATAAAGATTAAATTTAAAAAAAAAAAGATTAAATAAGACATCAGTTGGCATGGAGTTTATAATCTAGAAGCCTCTTAAAAGTCAGCTTTTTAGGAGAAGTTCAGTCCATGACTAAACTGAGTGAAGGCTATGAGTGACTAGTCACTGAAAGTAACATTACCTTACTAATTTTGTTTTCAGAGGCAGAAACTACATTTCACCTAGTATCTGGAGAAAGCCAGAATGACCTGTGACTTGCCCCACCACCTGAGCAACCTTTGCCACAAATTCACACTGGCACAAAGTGCTAGGTGTGGTCACCCAGAAGACACCATGACTAATCTTTAACAAGCCAAGGCAACTTGATTCACTATAAAGTGGTGCTTTCATTCATATGGGCCAATGGGGAAGCACCCTGGTGACTGACTCAAAGTTTATTATTGGTTGCCCAGTTGCACTTGAGCTTTGTAACATCAAAGGAAAAAAGTATCCAGTCTCTGCCCTTTGGAACACTGATGCCTAAACATTTACCAGGACACTAATGAAGCTTTACTACCCCTAAAGGAAACTAAAAGGAAGGTAAAATTAAAAGGAAACTAAACCAGATACTCATTTAGAAAAAGTCCCCAACCAGGGTGCTATTCCCCCATCCAGGGTGCTATTCCCAATATAAATTTGTTGTTGTTCAGTTGTGTTCAACTCTTTGTGACCCCAAAGATACTAGAATGGTTTGCCATTTCCTCCTCCAGGTTAATTAACAGATGAGGAAACTGAGGCAAACATGATTAAGAGACTTGCTGAGGCTCACACAGCTAGTACGTGTCTAAGGCCGGATTTGAACTCAGGAAGATGAGTCTTCCTGACTTCAGGCCCAGCACTCTCTTCCGCTATGCTACCTAGCTATCCCAGCATGGTGTAGTGTGAGGTATCACACATGTGAGCCCACAACACTCGTGAGCACGGCCTAAACCAGATTAAAATGTAATTGGGAAATATTTAACAAAATTAATAAAAATACAATAAAATATATAGATACTAGTGATATGTTGTTTTCTAAGTCAATATGGATCCTTACATATGGTACAGTGACCATTGTTTCTTTTTGAGTTTGACACTACTTGTATAGTAGCTTGAGAATGCTAAAGTTGGCATTACTTTGTACCTGAGTCCAAATCCCAGGACTAGTTACTTGACCATAAGCAAGTTGTTTCCCCACTGAGTCTCATTTTCCAGAGGCTTGTTATGAAGGAAGTGCTTTGTAAACCTTAAAGTGATATAGAATGTTAATTATTACTGGCAATGAGATGGATGGAACCCACTGAACTATAATAGAGAACATCCCTGTGACTTTGTACATGGTGTTATCTGCCTCTCAGGTCCTGGACTCCCCCAGAGCTCGGGTGGGAATGGGACCTAAAGAGGGGGCCATCCTATGGTGCACTGGATTTGGAGTCAGTGGACCTGAGTTCAAGTCTTGGCTCTGCTACCTTCTGCCTATGTGACTTGAGCTTCAGGTTTCTTGCCTGTAAGAGGAGGAGGGTATTGGACAAGGTCCCCTTTCATCTCTAAACCTATGAATAGTTGCTGCTTGCATAGGGAATCTTCAGAACCTTATTCTTGGTTGAGTCTGCTCCTGGCTGCACCTAGAGGCAGCCTTTCCTCCCCACCAAGAAAAGCACTCTAGTCTTCGTGGAAGGTTAAAGAGTGCTGACTCCTGAGAAGTCTTCTTGATGCATGTCATATAGTTTCAAAAAAGGATACTGAGGAGTCATGACATGTGAGTCTGAGTTGGGCAACTCTGGCCAAGTCTTACTTCACATCTTTAGGCTTTATCTTCCTTATTTTACAAACAAGAGCACTAAGACTTGCACAAGGTTGTTGGAAGGTAATCGAAGAGTAGAATTCAGGCCCACTACATTCAGACACTGACCCTGGGCTCAATCTTCCCTTTTCTTTTGAGTACTGGCAAGTGTAGGAAAACCTAACACTTGTTTCCTTTAAATAAGAGTTCCTTTAATGCTTTTATAACATGATGTGACTTACAAAATTCCCCAGGAATTCAGTTACTGTATGAAATGAGGTACATCTGCCTTTTGGGATCAACCAATGTTTTGCCATAATGTACCTTTAGGTGTTCCAGCACCTCTGGAAAATCTCCAATTGCTCGGAGTCAAAGACAAGCTAAGTGCCTGAGTCTGCTTCCAGAAAAGGGAGCAGAAATTTACAGGTAGGAGATAAGTGACAATAAAAGGTTATCTTCTAGGAGTATGGACATTAGTTAGAAAAACTAAATGGCTTTAAAATTGCAGATAATAAAATGTTCTTCTAGATGTTAGCATAAGCCATTTCTCTACCTGGGTGACAATTTCCATGGAAGAGGCACCATAGGTTACCCAAATAATATCTGATCCCTGCTGCTGGATGTCAACACTATAGAATCTCATGCTGTGCTCTTCCATGAGCTGGTGACAGCCACCATGGGAATCTGTGTAGTGCAGGAGTGAAGAAAACACTTCCCTGCCAAGAGGCATGTTCATGCCAAGGTCAGCATGGAATTGGCAGAGTGAAGTGAAAAGTAAACCAATGCTTTCTGAAAACCCAACAACCAGGCGACAGGGTGGAGTAAAGAAAACCATACGATGTGGGCAGAACTATGACATTCTGAGTTATATGGCAGAGGGATGCAAAAATGCAGTTTAAATAGGGACCACAAGCAAAGGGTTAAAGAACTGAATACTTGAAAATAGTTTCCTATCACAACCCATAGCAAAAGCTGATAAAATATGGAAAGGCCTTGACTTCAGAGCTGGGGCACATTCCTACCTTTGCTCCAGCCTCCAAATGTCCTATTCTTACAGCTGCCAGCTAAATAATTATTTCAATATCAACAAAGCCAGTTTACTTAAGATTTTAGAGTAAAGAAGTCAAGTACACAAACTTCACTCCAGTCTAGCAGGTCTGCTTAATGACTCTGGCATAAATGATTCTCATTTCTGCCCCATGCCTGTGCTTATTCTTCCTCCTTTCCTATTATTGCTATAATCAAGCTTTAAACCTCACCTCCCACCATCTTACCAGAATTTTTCTCATTCTACAAGCTGAGCAGGTCCATGGGCTCAATTTCATCTTATCAGACCCTATGAACCTACTGACCATTCTTTTGGGGAACCAAATGAGCTGAACGCAATGAATATGGTTTATCTTAAGCACTAACTTCCCTGAATGAGTTAACCTGCCTTTATAACTTCAAGAGGATCAAACTGATGGCTATTTTCTGAAACCAGGCTTCTCTAGAAGCAAGATCTCACCAAGAGCGATTACTTATTCCTATACTTCCTTCCATACTTCCTATTCCTAAACTCCACCTTTTCATTTAGTCAGGTAACCAGTAAAACACAACACTCAGAACTCTCCTACACTTATGATCTGTCCCTAGGCTTACACACCTTACTAGGCATTTGTTCACCTGCCAAAGCCATAGGTGGGGTCAAAGGATGTGCCATTTCCTTTTACAAATTCATATCCCTTAGTCATAACGGAAGCTACTACTCTGAATATAAAGATCCTTACCCACCACTTTAAGGATCTAATAGGGTGACTACCATGCAGGTAATGCTAGTAAATCTCTCATGCCAAATATCTCTAAAAGTAGCCTATAATTTATCATATTATCCTCTCTTGTTACTGACAGATGAACCCCAAAGAATTCTACTGAACCCACTTTTTTCTGGGAGGAAAAGACAAAAGAATGGTATATTCGTTCTGGTTCTGCTACCAGTTTTGTAGCCTTGAATTGATAATTTAACCCTTCTGGTCCCTCATGTGCAAACTGAGTAAACTGGAAATTATGGTTTCCAATCCTTCAGTTCTAACATTCTATGACATTCCCAAGTTACACTTACAGATCCTTACAACAGAGGCCGAGCAGGTAAGAAGCAGGCAAACATGGAGCTCTTAAAACACTGGACAAGTCTTTCTTAGTCTAAATGAACCAGATTGCTATCATGTCTGAAAGACTGCTCATCCAAGAAAAACACAGCTCTTTCCGAAACCTGTCAACCTTTGCCAATTTAGACATCAATGTTCAAAAACTTCTGAAGTTTCTTCATGGTTCTCAACGAATCGTGAGCATACCAAAACTTGTACAACTACTTAATGAAATCTTCATCAGCCTAAGGGCCTTGTTCTGGATATTTTCCAGGTTATCAATATATCTTTATTAGTATGCCCAGAACTGAACACAGTGCTTCAGATGAGACCTGATAAAAGCAGAATAAATTGAGGTGAGATTATCACCCACCTATTCCTATAAGTTATATCTCTCAATGCAGCCCAAGATTGCATTAGGTTTTGCTGTTGTTTGCTGCCACATTTCAGTGCTGATTCATGGAGCCTGTAGTCTACTAAAACTTGCAGATTTTTTTTTCAGAGCATGCCTGCCTCATCTTGTACTTCTGTAACTGATTTTTCATGCCCAAGTATAAGACTTTATGTTCATCTCTACTGAATTTCATCTTATTAGATTCAGCCCAATGTTCTTGTTTGTCAAGTCCGTTTTGGATCCTGTCATCCACTTTGTTAGTGTCACTCCCAGCCGGGTGTTCTCTGCAAACAGGATAAGCATACCATCGATGCCTTTATTCAAGTCATTGATAAAAATTTTAAACAGCCCCAGGAACAAGCATAGATTCCTGGGCAACTCTGAGATGTCTTAGCCGAATCTCACAAATCATATTTTTAGTATTTGAAAATGTTATTAAATATAGTATCCTAAGGTTACTTCAACAATCACCCACTCTCCTTTTCTCCTACTGAATATTTCCTGGGTACCTAATAGCACTGTGTATGTAAAAGGGTGATTCTTCTCTCACCAATTCAGGGTGTCCGGTTAACATGGCCTACATCTTTTTTCTTGTCTCAGATGGTGGCATGTGGAAGGACAGGGGGAAAGAGTTACTTGAGGGAGCAGGTGACAGCAATAACTTTCAGAAATGGGATAGTGATAGGACTAGGTTGTTTTCAAATAAGTCACTTGCTGAGCATTTATTTTCCAATTAATCATTTCTGCTGGCAGCCATAATCCCAACCAATGATGGCAACTTTATAGGAGAGGGAAATGAGGCTTTCATCAGCAAGTTATACATACAAAGAAGTTTAACAATGCTGTGTTTTAACTGGTGTCCTTTTTGGCTTTCCTATATATGATCTAGAGTAATGCTATAACTATCCTCTCTATGGGGCTTCTCTTGTTTTTCAAGCACACTCTGAATTTCAAAGAATTCCTAATCCATGAAGTCACAGTCTAGTAGCACATGATGCCTGATATCCCCAAAGTGAAAGATCTTAAGTGGAATGTGAATATTCCAAAGTCTAGTTGGAAAAATGCAAGAGAAAAAGTCAGGTTAAGCTTTATCTTTTAAAGATATTTCATAGATGCTAGTAAAACTTCCCTTCTGTGGTTTACTAACAAAGCTATCAAAGTTGATCCTTGATATTTATTTAACTTGATAACCAGAACCACAGCTAAGTTTTCCAAAGAATGGACCAATGTTTAACTGACCATTAGCTATAATGAGAGACCTAATATTTTCTGTATCCTGGCCATCATATCTAAGAGTCTTTCAGACACAATCTTTGACATTGCTGCAGAAAGGGCTGATGGACTGGTTGAGCAACATCAAGTGAGTATAGACAGAAGTTCTCTCAAACACTTTACAGGCCTCTGCAACAGACAAAACAAGAATTTTCATAATAGAAACAGAAAGTAGATCTGTTTCTTGGGACTGAGACTGAACCATGTCCTAGATTCCACCTTTACTACCTTTAGGGAAAATATAAAGGTCTAGTAAGAAAAACAGAAAAAGTTCTTAAAAAAAAACAAAAAAAAACCCAACCCTGTTCCCTTTGTGTCTCTCTCTCTATGCCCATGCCTTCACAGCTCTATCTGCAAATTCAGTTAATATTCCAGACTTTGCAGCTGTCTCCTTTAAAAATAAAATAACTTATTTTGAAAAGTGGTATGAGTTGACCATCCCATTCAACTTCTTAGATGCCTGCATACCAAGGAGATAGGCAAGCCATGAAACAAAATAAAATAAGCTTCATAATCCAGCTGGTATTAACATGTTACTCAGCAAGCATGGGGAATAAGTAAAGCTAGGGCAGGTTAAATAGTGATGTCAAACTCAAATAAAACCATACTAAACCATACATAAGAATCCCTTGCAGCTGTTAAACTGACTTAGAAAAACACATATTAGAATGACCTATATGTTACTGAATTATTATTTATTTTGTTAAATATTTCCCAAATACATTTTAATCTGGTTTGGGCCACATTTGGAAATGCTGCATAGCCACAAAATTGACACCTCTGGCCTAGAATACCAATGCCCTTTCAGACATATTCATGAAGTGTGGTTGTGTTCTACGCAGCAATCAATAGATCAATAATTAATTGATCAGTAAGTATTAAGTGCCTATATATTTCGTGCAATATATTTAGGTAGCAATGAGAAAAAGGTATTTATTTTCTTGCGGAATGCACCATTAGAGGAGGTTTGCTTTTCTCTTTAACATTACAGCTCAATAGCATTTATCAGTTTTCTAGTGGCCCTAAACTGTGTTGTTTCTCAATAGCTTTCAGCCAACCACAACAAAACAAAGTCATTATATCATGCCACTCTACATTAAAACTACTTACTCACAAAATTACTCCAATGTATATAGCTAATTGATGTGAATAAAATTGCTGCTGTGTTGGAGAGGCAGATCAACAGCCTGACTCAGGATGAGAGAGTCAATATAGTGCAGGAAGAAGAGAACTAGGCTAAGGGTCAGGAAACTTTGGTTCTAGCCCCAACTATACCATAGACTTACTATATGAGCCTGGGACATTTCCTATCTAGGCCTGGTTCTGCAAAATGAAGTTCCCTTCTTGCTCTAAAGTTCCAATATTAGGATGTTATGATACTGTGATGTAAGGAGAGGGCACTGAAACTCTCCCAAGTAATTTTAGCAGCTGTGATTCAGTTTCTTTATCTGTAAGATGGAGATAACAAAACTTAACTATCTCCCAAGACAGTAATGAGGAAACTACTCTGCAAACCTAAAAGCATTATATAAAGAGCCACCTCTGAGATTTACCACCTGTCCTACCTTGGAAAAGACACCTAACCTCCCTCTTAGTTTCATTTGTAAAATAAATAGATCTAGACTAGGAGGCTTCTGAGGCCCTTTCCAGTTTTAGAGATTTATGAGTCTTTAATTATTATTACTATTTCCCTACAGGATGTTCAACACTCCTTCCCATAAAAAATACCCTCCATAAAGCCTCTATTTCCTACTTCTCTATAGTACTGCCAATACTTTCAGGCCAGTCAGCAAGCAAGCCACAGAAGTAAATCTGAGGCCCAGGGAGAGGAAGCAGTGACTCACCCAGGATTATACAATAAAAGGAACAAGAGAAGCTATTCTCCCACCCCCCCATCCCTCATACACATAATCATGGACTCAGGGATGGCATCTTACAGCTTTAGGGTTTCAGAAATTTTTTCATTTGATATTCATAGGAACATCTCAAGGCATGTGTTACTGCTCTCATTTCACAGATGAAGATACACAGGCTTAGAGAAGGAAAGTGGCTTCCATCCTCTCCAAGCACAAGCTACTGCCGGTGTCCCTATGCAATACACGTGCCCCCTACCTCTCTGGGACTCCACTGACAGTGAGGAAAACCCAGGAACCTGCGGATAATCCGCATGAAGGCTCGGAAGAAGGCTCTCTCCCATTCCTTGGAGTCCTGCCTCCCGGCTGCCCCTTCAGGGCAGGGACTGACATTTCCCAGCCCACTGCCCCGGGAAGCGGAGGGCGCACCAGGGGAGGGAATGGAACCTTCTGCGCCTGCGCCGAAGGCGATGCTCGTGGCAGTGAGGAGCAGCGGGCCGGAGTTACGCGCTTGCGTCGGAAGAGGGCTTTCCCCTCACCCCCAACCCCTCCTCCCTCCAGGTTACCTACAACCCTTAAGGGGGAGCCGGGGAGAGACAACATGGCGTGTAAAGGCTGCCCACAGAACTCCCACCCCTTCCCGCCGCGCTGAGGCCGGCCCGAACTACCTGCAAACGCAAACGTCGCCATGGCCGCGTCGCCTCCGCCACTGCTGCCGCCACCGGAAGCCCCAACGCCTTCCCCTTCCCTCCCCTCCCCTCCCCGCCCTCCCGTCTCCTGTTCATTGTTACGGGCCGAGGACCCGCTCCCGAGCCGGGCCTGGCGTCGGTGTTCGCCTGAGTTCCGCGCATCCTGAACCCCCAAGGCCCCCCTGCGCCTCCCCGTTAGGGCCCCCCTGGCCCTTTCCTCATCCGCTCCCAGGCCTGTCTCAGGGTCCTGGGTTGCCCAAGTCAGCCCTGGAGTAGACGAGATGTAACGATCTACAACCTCCGCGAAACCTGGTTCTTTTTCGTCAGGCACTGTGTCGGGCAGCCCTAGGGGAGCGGCAACGTGCCCCGCATGCGTGTGCGAGAAATTACGAGCTTCGAAAGTCAGCCCTCCGTTAACTGCGGCCGTCGGGGGTGGGGATGAGGAAATGATGAGCTGGTGATCCGCAACCCGCGGATGGTCGGACCATGCGCAGATAAGTTCCCCCATCAGTAATGATGTAGTCCTAGGGACTTAGAGGAAATAACGTTATCCTAGAGAGGCAAGAAGGTAGAGGAATGGTGTGGGAAGGCTTGCACAGGTACTTGGCCAGGGGTGCAGCGGATGGAGCTTGGTATGGGAAACCAGGAAGCCCCGAGTTCAAATCCAGTCTCAGACACGTACTAGCTGTGTGAGCCTGAACAAGTCCGTTAAACACTGCCTGCCTCAGTTTCCTCATCTGTAATAGTACCTACCCCCCAGGGCTATGAGAATTAAATGTTTATTATCTTCCACTACCACATACTGCTTCAGCTAAACGGGACCACTTACCTTCCCTAAATTCAACTTGTGTTTTCTGTCTTCCATACTTGCTCCTCCTCTCCAGGAAGCCTTCCTTGGGTCATCCCAACCTACAATGAATCTCCTTGCAGTGATAGCCCATTTTCCTTTCTGAAGGATCACTCAATCACAAAATCTTAGAGCTGGAAGGACTCTAGTGCTCCCAGACTCAGAAGTCATTTAGTTCAATTCCTACCTGCATAAGAATC
Source organism: Vombatus ursinus (assembly GCF_900497805.2). Taxonomy (NCBI): domain Eukaryota; kingdom Metazoa; phylum Chordata; class Mammalia; order Diprotodontia; family Vombatidae; genus Vombatus; species Vombatus ursinus. The sequence continues at coordinate 1,278,740 of NW_020954563.1, read as the reverse complement.
AAAGTGCGGAGCTGGATACCATTTTTTTCCCCAAGTTACACAGTAATCGTGCCTAATTAGAAAAAAGCAGTAGCTCATTAAAAGAAAGGCTCTTTGCAAAATTGAGTGGCAAAATGGAGGAAAAGCATAAAGCACTTGCATATTATTTTGAAACCCATTGGCTTTCTTATGACAAAATACTTGGAAGGGTATTTGACAAAGTAGAGATGGCCTTTTTTTCTTAGTGATAATACAAATGAAATAAATTCGTTTTACAACAAAATTTCCTCTTGAAAAGTGTGTATTTGGTGGATAATCTCAAAGAGCCTAATAACTCTAAATAAATTAATACAAAGTATTAAGAGTTTAAATTCATACTCTAATCCAGAAAGATACAGTGACTGCATGTGTGAGAAATTCAAAGCTATAGATAATGAATTTACAAAATATTTTGTATTTTTTCTTAATTTTAAGAAACATGCCCTGTAAATTAAATAGAAAAAAGTGAAATCTTGTTTATTAAACTTGACCAGTAGAATTATCATTTTGTTTTCAAAATCTAGACATTTCTAAATATGAATGAAAGTGGAACCCATTTCTATAGGCAAATGATAAATTTGATCTTATGCCATTTTTTTAAAAGAGAGTTTATTGTAATGTGATGAAGCAGTAATGACTTCTGTGGAATTTCTGCTTTATAGTCCTATACAGAGCACAATGTGAATGAATGCATTTATAAACACCAAAATAAAACAATGGCGCAATTATGTACACGTTACCACTTTAAAAACTCTTTCTCTTGATAACTGGATGAATTTCTTCTACTGCTGAATCATCTTCTCTGTATACTCTAATGGTTTTATCAGTTTCTGCAGTGAGTAATGACTTCCAAACGGGTCAAAGGTACATGCAAATATTCCTGATCACTGTCCAAAGATCCAGGCTGCACAGTTGCATGTACTTTTTGGAAACTGTAGCCAGTTCTCCAGTCCCAAAGATGAATAGTGCCATTATCCCCTCTAGATACCAGCACTCCATCTGAATTCACGGTTAGTGTATTAATTATAGCACTATGACCAGAAAGGTTTTAAATGAAGTTTCCATCAGGGAATTTCCACTGTTTACTATTATCTGAAAAACCAGATGCAAGCATGTAATGTCTTGGATGAAAAACCACCACTCTGTTTTTTGTTTTTGTTTTTTTTGGTGATTCATTAACCTGACACATTTTTTCTTCCAATAAGTCCCATAATTGTATGGTCCTGTTGTGGCTTCCCATTATGATCTGTGGTTCTGAAGCTTGACACTTTACTGTAGCCACTACCTTTGTATGTCCTGCCAGTGTGTGTGCACTGTCTTTTGTCCTCAGGTCCCATATCAGTGCAGTTGAATCTCTACTACAAGTCATAAGCACATCAATTGTTGAGTGCAAATCCAAACCATAAACTGCACTTAGATGTCTGGGATAATGTCTGACAACCTAATTGTATTCCAGATCCCAGCACTTCACCAGTTTATTTTCTCCACAGAATAGGTATGGACTCCTTGAACTTACTATCACCCTTTGTACAGTACCGATCTGTCTGATCAATGACAGTTTCCTTTTGCCACTAGTCAGGTCCCAGATTTTTATAGTCCTGTCAGCAGAACCAGTAACAAACCACTGATTTCCAGGTTCTACTGTAATACATCAGACTCAGCCTACATGTCCACTGATGACTCTGTGTAATTTTCATGGTGAATGCCACTGTGGGTTAGGCATTGTAGGTGCTTTTTGGGGCATCATTGCAGTATTCTTGGTGACACTAGTTTCCATCATAGCCATAGCTAACCCGGGTTAGCTGAATATTCAGGAAGCCTAGCATGTCCATAGACATCACCTAATTAGCTGAAGTATTTGTATCTATCCTGGATTGTGAAGGAGGTAGGACCACAGCGAAAGATTATGCAACAACTTCATTCAGCATGCTTTGAATCTTAGTATCTGCATTCAAAGCCACATCAGGTCCTGGTGGATATGGATGTGTACCAGTCACTAAATATTCAAGTTCTTGTCCTTGATTGGCAGAATACAGTTTATATCCCTATGCATCCACTGCATTCTGAAAGCCTTTCTCTATAAGATTTTCCTTCAAAATAAGCATTTGCAACCCAGGACCATACTGGGGATGAAGTTTGACAGACATCTTCAGCTTGTGACTCTTCATCCAACTATACTGGCTTTGCATTATCAGTCACATATATGTTACGGGTCCTCGTCAATAATCTGAACACAAGCATGTGCACAGAATATTTCTCTACCTCCTCCACCACGATGCCGATCACTTGACCTCTCCTCCAGCCCCCCAGTCCCTCCTTCAGATCCAAAGACTAGATGGAACACTTGCTGCACAGACTGCACAGTCCTTTCTGGTACCTGGAAGAGCAGGCACTGGATATGACATAAATGGCTATCGGTGCCGGATGTGACATAATGGGTGTATGCCCATTGCATGATTTTACCCCATCTAAGAACTTGCGGTGTGTGTGTATAACCTACGTCAGATTGCTTGCAGTCTGGGGGACGGGAAGAATGGAGAGAGAAAAATTTGGAACTCAAAATCTTATAAAAAATGAATGTTGAAAGTTGTCTTCACGTGTAATTGGAAAAAATAAAATACTATTTATATTAAAAAAATAACTTGTGATAACACATTGAAACAAGCATTAGAACCTAAAAATCTTATGGCTTTGACTCTAGGCAAATAAAGAATTCTCTGGTTTAGCAAACAAAGTAATTTAAATTTTACTACCCTTCATAACATCTTTTCTGTGTGAATCTCCTGTGGTTGTTACAAAAGCAGTATCCAGTTCAATAAAGAAAAAAGAATTTCGAGTACCAGTAACATCAGAGATACTATGTTTCGAGAAACTTTGCCTCAAGAAAGAGCCCACCTGCTGCATTAATAATATTATGATTATTATTTTATGCAAATATGAAAATTATGAAGAATTTTATCAAGTACCTGTTACTTTATTTTTACTGTACATTTAAAATTTTTGTTAAAATATGATAAATTCTTAACTTCATTTGAATAAAATATAGGCTAAGTAAATTATTAATGTATACTGTTTTCTGAAAGGTATAAGTAGGGGCACAATTTTTTTTTTTAAGTAAAAAAGGCTTGCTACACAAAGTTTGGAAATCACTGCCTTAGAGTAAGACTTCTATTTTTAGCTGGTGTTATGGAGACATCTAGTGGTGAGATCTAAGTTGGTTCCCCAAACTAATTACAGGGAAGAAGAATCTTTATTAAACCAACAGCTATAGGTAAAGAGCATCCTTATTAAACCCATGTCCTTTCCAAAGCCTGACATAGGGGACAAAAGGGAGCATAAGCTATATGCCCTGAAGGCCTTTTTGGAAATTGCAATCTAGTTAGAAAGACAGTATCTTTGACTTTTTTTTTTTTTTTTTTGCTTAGGCAGTTGGGATTAAGTGACTTGCCCAGGGTCACACTCCCAGTAAGTGTCAAGTGTTTGGTCTGAGGCTGGATTTGAACTCAGGTCCTCCTGACTTCAGGGCCAGTGCTCTATCCACTGTGCCACCTAGCTGCCCCAATATCTTTGACTCTTAAGTAGGACAAGTAGGGCAGCTAGGTGGCATAGTAGATAAAGCTTTAAGTCAGGAAGACTCAGTTTCCTGAGTTCAAATCTGGCCTCAGACACTTACTAGCTATGTGACCCTGGGCAAGTAATTTAAACCCTGTTTGCCTCAGTTCCTCATCTATAAAATGAGCCAGAGAAGGAAATAGTAAACTACTCTAATATCTTTGCCTAGAAAACCCCAACATGGGCTCATGAAGAATTGGACATGACCAAAACACCTGAACCACAACACAAACAGGAAGAGACCTGGCTTCTAGACTCACTATTTGACTGAAAGTGCTCCCTCCAAGCTTCCCAGTTACCCTTTCTCAGCCTTCCCTGAATTCTTGGCAGTATGAAACAGCTGTGAAGAACTTCCTATTTGCTGAAACTCTCTCCTTCCTTCCCTTCTGTGACATTGCTCTCTTGATGTTCTTTTCTGCTTCCTTCCTTGGCTCTATCCCCTAAATATTGGCATTTCCCAAGACTCAGTTTCTCAGTCAATTTGTTAGCTGTGTCTCTGACTTGCATTGGCAGGTTAAGATTCTCTGAAGCCTCTAGGTAACGAAACCTGGGTGGCTTCTCTCCAAGTTTCCCCAAAACACGTTGCTTGAAATTAACTACCAGGACCCACAAGATGAAGTGACTTCCCTGGTTACTAGAAAGGCAATGTGGTGTAGTAGAAACAGCACAAATCTTGAAATCAGAAGAACTGAATTTAGATACTAGCTCTGGCACAAGCATGTGACTTTAGGAAAGTCACTTTCTCCCCGTATTCCTCATCTATAAAATAGAAATAATACTGGCACAGATCTTAAAGAATTGTTGCAAGTAAGGAAAATGCTTTATAAATCATGTGCTGTAAGAGTGAATTATCTTCTATTTTTTTTAAATAGGAAAGGACCATAAATGTCTCATAAGGTATAGAGAGGAATATTTTGAGGTTTATGGAACATGTGAGGTAGGTAGTGAAATTAGTTATCCTCAAATTGCAAATAAGGAAATAGACTCTGATCAAATGTTACACAGATAAATAGGTAGAGGTTGGGTTTTAGGGTATGGCATACCATTTAACATCAAGTATCCCCACTTGTGGCTCAGTGGATAGAGTGCCTAGACTCAGAAAGACTCATCTTCCTGAGTTTAAATCTGGTCTCAGACACTGAGTAGCTGTGTAACTCTGGATAAATCACTTAACCCTGTTTGCCTCAGTATCCTCATCTGTAAATCAAGCTGGAGAAGGAAATGAGAAACCACTTCATTATCTTTGCCAAGAAAACCCCAAATGTGGTCATGAAGAATCAGACACAATCGAACAGCAACATCTCCACTGTCTTCTGAGAATGTGTAGGCATTGTCTCTTACCCAGTGTATTAGCACGGGTTCTAGAATCAATTCAATTATAGAAAAGATTGGGAATTTAAATGGACTGCAAGCTCAATCAATCAACAAACATTTATTAGGCACCTTCTGCCAGGCATTGTAGTAGACTCTAGGGGATATAAAGTTCAAAATTAAACAGTTCCTAGCCTCAAGGAGGTTACATTCTATCAGAGAAAACAATATATAAGTAAGTACAAAGTATACAAAGTAAAAACAAAATCATTTTTGTAGAAGGCACCAGAAGCTGGAGGATTAGGAAAGGTCTCATGTGGGAGTTGGGAAGAAGCTAGGAATTCTATAAGGCAGAGGTGAAGAGGGAGTGAATTCCTGGCAAAGAGAAGGAAGGAAGGATGTCATGAATGAGGAAGACAGATAAGTTTGGTGAACCAAAGAATAGAAGAAGGGGAGTAACACATAGTAAGATGAAAAGGTAGGCTATCTAATTGATTAGATATGTAGATAGAGGGAGAGTAAGAAATTGAGATCGATTCCATGACTTGAACTTGAGTGGCTAGAAAGATGGTCTTATGCTCAACAGAAATAGGAAAGGTTGAAAGAGGTGTGAGATTGGGAAAGGGGAAATGATTTCTATTTTAGACAAGTTGAAGTTAAGATGTTCATGAGATGTCCTGTTAGAAATGCCTAACTGGACAATTGATGTTGGAATGAAGCTCAAGAGAGAGACAGAGGATGAATATACAAATCTGGAAGTCATCCACCTAGAGATGACAATTGAACCTATCGAAGATAATGAGATCACTAAGAAAGAGGGTGTAGGGTTAGAAGAAAAGAGGCCCCAGGGCAGAGACATAGTTAAGGGAGGGGAACAAGAACAATGATCTAATAAATGAGTAACATGTCAAAGGTTGGATAAAACAGTAGTTTAACCTAAATAAATAGCAAGTTACAACCTCTCTAGTCCTCAGTTTCCTTGTCTACAAAACTATGGGCTTGGACCACATAGTCTCTGAAATTTTTCCAGCTTTAAATCTATGATACTATGCGAAGATACTAGGGAATCTATTGGACAATCTGCCTCTGCATCCTAGGAGTTCATTGATTCTCATGGCTTCTGCTATCTGTTGACAAGTCCTGATAGATATGTGAGTGTAGTTCAGAGGAAAGAGCACAGAACCAGAAGTTTTACTTGGTTCTCAACCCAATCCCACCACTAATTCAAGATGTGCCTTTGGGTAATTCACACAATCTTGCTTGGTTTCAGGGTCTGTATCTGTAAAATGAGAGTGTTGGGCCAGGTAACCACTAAGGTCCTTTTAGACCCATGACTATCAGCTGCTTGAGAGCAGGGACATTTCCCCATGACTATCCACCTATGAGCATAGAATCTGGCACATATTAAGTTCTTGGGAAATGTCTGTTGAATAAATGAATGATGAACATCTCCCTGTGTGCTTAGATTTAGAGAAAACACAGTCCCAATGTAGTCTGCCTGAATCAGGACATATCTGGAGTATTGCATTCAATTATGCACTGCATTTTAGGAAAAGCATTGATCAGCACATCCGGAGAAAACTGATTAGGCTGGAGAGGGTACTGGGGATCATGCCATGTGAGAATTAGATGAAGATGTTGAGGATAATTAACTCACAGAAAAGAAGGCTTAGGGGAGTCAGGAATGTAGTTTTCAAGTGTTTAAGGGACTTTAACTAGAAGAGAGTTAAAACTTGTACTAGTGGGCCTCATGGCACCAGAAGTAGATGTAAAGGGTGCAAATTGTAGAGAAGCAAATTTCAAATCAATACAAGGAAAAAATTACCAAAGTGGAATGAATTGTCTTGTGAAGCAGTAAATTCCGTATCACCGAAAGTATGCAAGCAGTGGTTGGTCAGACTGGGTCAGGGATATTGTAGAAGAATGGGGTCAAACTCCAATAGAAAGGAAGTTACTAAACTATATATAAGGATCCCTGCAGGGGGCATATTGACTTAGAAAACCACATATTAACATTATCTATATTTTATTTTATTTTTATTTTGTTAAATATTTCCTAATTACATTTAAATCTGTCTCAGGGGGCCTTTTGGTCTGTGGGTGGTGTGTTTGACATTTCTCTTGTAAAAGTATTCTAGATCAGGCTTGAGCTGGATTGGACAACCTCTGAGTTTCTGTGATTATGTATGTCTCTGTACAGGGGAGGTCAGGGAATTTTTGAAAGATTCTCTCTAGCATGGAGGCAGCATGGCTTAGTGGCTAGGGAGCTGGCCTTGGTATCAGGAAGACCCGAGTCCAGGTCCCACTTCTGACAGATCCTGTCTGTGTGACTCTGGACAAATCCCTTAACCTCTCAGTGACCTAGGCAACTTTCTAAGACTATCAATTGCAGTGAAGATGTTGACCTGCACTGGTAGAGGGAGATTCCCCATCTGGGAGTTCCCTATGCCAATAATCCTAGGTTCAGTCCCTGTTCTTCACGTAACAAGAGGCTGCTTCACCCGAAGGTCATCAAAACAGCCTCTTTTGGATTTCAATTGACTTTACACAACCTCTCAAGTGTGTAAACCATCCCTTTGTTGATGGTGTTGAAGACGAATGGTAGTTAGAATTTCTGCCTTCTTCCAGCAGGGGTCACCATTACACCACAGAGAGGGTGGGGCAGCCTTCGCTAAAGGGCCGGGCTGGTAGCTCTGGAGAAATGCCTATCCATCATCAGATACTACCATCTCCTAGAGACTATGGCAGGGACAGAATAAGGAGAGCCTAGGTTTAAGGTCTCCTTCTACCTAATAAAGAACACGACCAGTCCTTCTCTCCCTTTCCCTCTACTACTCCACCTGTCTGCCACTCCCCATCCTAACTCCCCCACCTACCTCTGGAGTTTGAAGCCATAATGACGAAGCCCAGACATTTGCTAGCTGTGTGACCATGGGCAAGTCATCTTCACCTCTCTGAGCCTCAGCTTCCTCATCTGTACAATAGGGATAATAATGCCTTTAGCATTTTTCTCACTTGGTTGTTTTGAGGTTCAAATGAGATATTCTTATGCAAAGCATTTTGCAAACCTTAAAGCACTGCATGAATTCCAGATATTACTACCATTCCTACTATGTGCCTTGTAGAGTGGCAGCATGGTCTTGTGCCTGGAGAGCAAGATTTGGAGCAGGGAAGACCTGAATTCAAATTCTGCCTTGGACATATACCGGCTATATAACCTTGAGAAAGTCATTGAACATCTCAGTGCTTATGCAACTTTCTAAGACTATAAATTGCAGAGAATATGCCAGTCTATATTGATGGAGGGGATTTCCTCACCTAGCTGCTAAGTATTACCTAGCTGATAGGTTCCAGTGACTATCTCAAGTAAGAATGCAATGGGGATGGGGGGGAGGAAGGAATTTCCTATCGGTGAAATCATAGCTCTAAACTATTCCTATTCCTATGCATTCTATGAAAATCTCTAGGTAAGACTGAGGAATGGACAGCACAAATGCTGCACTGATATCCATAAAATATTTAAATAACCAGAGGAAGGCTTCCAAGGATAATGGAGGGATAATCTTAGGGAGGATTTATGTGAGATGTGGATGGGACTTGTATAAGATAAGAAGGTGTGGATAAGTTGTGATCTGCATATCCCTGGGGGGGGGGGGGGAATACCTGCTGGGTAGAGGTTATATATCAATCAATAAATGAGTATTTATTAAGTGCATACTATGTGCCAGGCACTGCACTAGCTGCTGAGGATACAAAGACAACTAATGAAGCAATCTCTATTTGCAAAGAGCTCAGATTCTTTAGTATCTACTAAAATATCAGAGTAAGTACTCTGCGAAAAATTCTGTCTGTGCCTGGCACTTTGGGGATGCAAAGATAGACTCCTTCACAGCTCTTTGTCTCATGAACATATGACTCATATGGTCGGGGAAAGACATAGAATGATACAATTATAAACTTAGAGCTGGAAGGGACCTTAGATATCACCTAGTTCAACTCCTCCCATTTTACAAATGAGACAGCTGAGGCCCAGGGAGGTTAAATGACTTGCTGAAGGTTACATAGATAGCAAGCATCAGAGGTGGGATTCAAACCCAGTCTTCTCACTCCAGAGCCAGTATTCTTTCCACTGAACTACACTGCCTTCTACATGCACATCAATCAACATGCATTTATCAAACACATCTAGCCTGAGATACTTATTAGCTGTGTGATGCTGGGCAAATCACTTAACCATTGCCTGCCTCAATTTCCTCATCTGTAAAATGGACATATAATAGCAGCCGCCTTCCAGGGATGTTGTAAGGATCAAATGAGATAATGCTTGTAAAGCACTTTGTAAATCTTAAGGCACTATATAAATGCTAGCTAGCTAGTACTAGTAGTTGTATTATAAAATAATAGTATGATAATATTTAATAAACATTTTAAATACTAATTATTATTAATAATAGTATTCAGTGGCATATTAATATTATTTAACACTGTTATTAATAATAACATTTATTAATATATATTATAATAATAATTGCTTGGTGTTGGGGATATAAAGACAGAAACTAGATATATATATAGAAGCCGAAATGTAAGGGATTCATATACAGGAATTCCCTTCTCTAATGTAATAGATTAACTTATGGGGTTTGTTTGAGATACAAAAAGGTTAAATGACTTACCAGGGTCACAGAGCTAGAAAATCTCAGAGTTAGGCTAGGATCCTAAATGTTCCTGACTCCAAGACCAGAACTCTGTTCACTAAGCCAGAATACCTTCTTTATTCACATACATATACATGTAAATCCATTTACATGTTCTTTAAATTACCCAACTTAAATAATAATTCAATAACTCATGCTTATACAGGGTGTTCCAAAAATTTAAGTTATTTCAAGCTATTAAGCTTTAAAGTTTGCAAAGTACTTTCCTTACAACAAAACTGTGAGGTAGGTAGTGCAAATATAATTATCTCTACTTTATAAAAGAGGAAGCTGGGATACTCAACTGAGATTAAGTGACTTAGTCATGATTACATTACTACCAAATGAGGTGATATTTGAACCCAGGCTCCTTAACATCAGGTCCGGAACTGTATCTACTATACCACTCTGTCTCTCAGGGGGAAATTACAATATAAGACAATACATGAATAACTGACAAGGTAGTATAAGACAGTGGCCAAGGGTGGAATATGGCCCTTAGTGCCGCCCTTTGACTGAATCCAAACTTCACAGAACAAATCCTCTTAATAAAGATTTATGTTCTGTAAAACTTGGACTCAGTCAAAAGGCCAAACCCAAGGACCTAGAAGGTCACATGTGACCTCGAGGCCTCAGGTTCAGCAGCCCTGGTCTAGTTTATTCTTCTCCTATCTTTATTTTATAGAGGAGGAAATTGAGGCCCAGGGATAGAGATTGATGTGAATGAAGTCATGCTGGCATAGAAATTCAGAGTTAGAAGGAACCACAGAGGCCTTTGAATCCAACCTACACCTGATAAAGGATCCCCTCTACAACATGAAAGAAGGGGAAATGCGTCTGTTATGTGCCTACCATGTACAAAGCACCATGTTAAGAGCTGAAAACAGAAAAGCAAGACACATCTTGCTTTCAAAGAGTTCACATTCTAATGGAAGAAACAGCACAAATGAAAATTTGAACTCCCAGTTAGGTGGAAAAGTCCAATGAACCATAAGGTGCAGCAACAAAGCCGGTAGTAATGCTCCTTCTTTCATTTTACTTACACTGATAAAATCTTGTCAGTTTCTGATGTTGAGCCATTTCCTTTCTGGGTCTTCAGTGGCTGTGGCTATAGTGGTTGCAGAAGCAGCTGCCAGGCTGCATCTCCACAGAAGCTGCTTCCCAGGATAATGACTACAGACACTTGGCTGGGAGCATTGCTACTCCCAAGGCTTTTAGGTTGAAGGCCCTGGGCTGCCTCCATCAGGATCTGAGGAAGGGTGGTCCAGGTGGTGGTGGTGGTAGTAGCAGCACATGCTGCTTCCTCTCTCTCCCTTAGGGTGTCTTGCTACTTCAGCTATGACAAATGGTCCTGCTGTCCAGCACTCTTACCACAGTATTTAGGGGATCATAGATGGGCAAAGGTGAGTGAAGGATGATGTGACTCCAGCTAGGGAGCCCATGTCAGTCTGGGATCTGAGAGTGTCCTGCTCTTCTTTTCTCTCCTCATTGCTTCCCTTGCCCACCAATAATTTCATGCCAATTCTCTTTCCCAGTCACAGTGGCCCACTTAACCTCTACTCAATTCCTATCATCTTTCTTACATCTTGGCTGAGTTACTCCTCCACTCTTTACACCAGCTTTGAAATAATATACAGAGCTGCTCCTACGACAGAAAGATGGCAGTGTGGTATCAGAGGAAAGGATCTGGACTTAGAGGCAAAAGACCTAAGTGTGAATCCTGGGTCTGCCTAATATTCGTCATTCAACCTTAGACAAGTCATTTCCCTTCTCTAGAACTCAGTTTCATGCTTTGTAAAGTTAGGGGATTGGACTATGACTTTGAAATCTCTGACATTCCAAGATGCCAATAATCCTCTGATGATTGAGACCTTTGGTGGGGGAAGGGGAAATGGTTTGCGCTGAACCATCCATACTTACCCTCTTCAGACTCCATTTTCCAAATAACTATATGGAATTATAAGGGCTATCTGTGTGCCTGCCAAGCTGATTCCCATGAGAATCAAACCCATGGTCTTGGCTTCCTTAGCAAAATGTTTCAGCTACTGTGCCAATGTGGCATGGCCCTGATAATGAACTATTAAGAATCAAGCCCTCTTAGCCCTAAGATTGAAGACCCCAAAAGACTAGATCATGAATCACAGAATCTTTAAGCTGGAAGAGAACTCAGAGGCTATCTAGTACAACACAGAGAAAACCAAGGAACCCCCTCTGCATCTTCTAGCCTCCACTTGAATGCCTCCAATGAAGGGGAGCCCTCTACCTTCTGAGCCTGCCCATTCTGTTGTTTTGAGACAATTCTAATTGTTAAGATGTTTTTCCTTATACTGAGGTGAAATCAGCCTCAGCAACTTCTACCCATTGTTCCTATTTCTGCCCTGTGGAGCCAAGCAAAACAAGTACAATCCTTCTTCTGCATGACAACCCTTCAAACACTTGACGGCAGCCATCGTGTCTCTCTTTTAGTCTTCTTTTCTTCAGGCTAAACATTCTTCATTCCTTCAACTGGATCCCTATATGGCAAAGCTTCCTGTCCTCTCTCCATCCTAGCTATTCTTCTGGGGACCCCTCTCCTCAAAGGTGGTACCCAGAACTGGACATAGCCTTCCAGATGGGTCTGAGCCACGCTGCCAAGGGCATTCAACCTCTCCTCCTCCTTGACATCCTCCACAAAGCCAAGTATTGCCTGGCCCCTGGAACTGCCTCTGAAATATCAACTGTGAACTGGCCCCCCCCCCCCCCCGTCCCCAGCTACCTTCACCCCCCACCTTCAGGCATATAACAACTCAAATATATTATACATATTAAAAGAATATATTCTCTAGGAGCCCTGAAGGGGATAATGAAACCTATATATACATCTATATATTTATACACAATAGATTGGCTGGGAAATGCTCTGAAAATTCTTCCAGCTGTGACAGCCCTTTGAAATACGGCACACTCACAACGCCTCCCCCACTGCCGGCTGGTTGGAGACATTAAAGATTTAAAAAAGAAAGAGAGAGAGAGACAGAAAGAAAGGGAGGAAAAAGGAGGTGGCTTCTTTTGCCTCCTGTGGCCCTACGGCAATCTGTGTTTATATATTAAACCCACTCATCACCTAATCAATCCGACTCTCTCCCCCCTCCCCTATCTGCCCTCATGGGGACCAGCAGGCTGCCTGCAGTGTTCCAAGCATCCTTTCACTGCTTTCCCTGAATTTGAGGGCCTGAGACTCACAAGGGGTGGGTAGGAAAGAGGGGTTGAGGATGGGGATGTGGGGCACATGCTGATTTCTCTTCGAGGTGAGAGAGGTGACTAGTTCTGCAGAAGAGGGGGTTGGGACCCAACACACAGACTCCCCAACCTTGAGGTGGGCAGTGACAGTCTGCTTTCCACTAAAAATCAGCCTGCATTGCATGTCTGGCCAGCCTGCCATAGGCTGCTAATTCCCATTATATAGCCTTTTAGGGAGAGACTAAATATGTGTGTTTTAGGAGGAGGCACGAAGTTGGAAGAAGGCACAGGGTGAAGGGGGTGTGTGTGTGTGTGTGTGTGTGTGTGTGTGTGTGTGTGTGTGTGTGTGCTCTTCTAATCTTTGCTGGTTAAAATCCTTTTTCTTCAAGGTTCAGCTCAAATGACACTTCTTCCATGAAGCTTTCCTTAATCTCCCCAGCTAAAAGTGCTCTTTCTCCCTCTCCAATCTCTCCTTTGCTCCAGTCACATTCTATTGTGTATCATATTCCTCGGTGTACAAGTCATATTTATCCCTTCAAAGATTGTATGCCCCTTGAGAAAATGGACTGTATACTTAAAAAAAAATCATTGATGCTTTTACCTTTTTGCATGGCTATCACTTTGAAATGTTCCACCCCTCCTCCCCCTCAAAAGAATCCACCCTTGAAACAAAGAAGTATAACTAAACAAACTAAGCCAAGATTTCGGCCATATCTGACAATGCTTTACTCATTCTGACCTACAGCCCACCACCTTTCTGGCAGAAGAGACAGGTATGTTTCATCATCAGTGCTAAGGACTGGCATTTTTCATATTTGTATATACAAGATCGTGCACTTAATAGTAGGAATGTAATGAACATTGAACTGAATCGACCTTGGTTGAGTTGGGAAGGCCTGAGCTACTTCTTCCTTCCCAGATTTAATCATTCATTCATCAAACATTTATTAAGCACTTGCTGTGTGTAAAGCACACACAACTTAGCACTGGGAGAAATTCAAATTTAGAATAAGCACAGTTTCTGCATTCCTGGAGTCATGGAGGGAGAAGATCTGAGAACAACTTAAATGCACAATATTAAATAAATGCGTTAGAGAGATGGAAAACAAAATGCTATGTGAGGGTTGAGAAGAAAGTTATTACTTAGCTTGGGTTCAAGGACAGCTTCATGGAGACATTTGAGTTGTGCTCTACAGATAAGGTAGGAATTCAGTAGGCAAAGAGGCAGAAGGCCATTCTAAGCCTAGGGAATAGCATATTGGAGGGACAGAGAAAATTTTTTTTGATTAAAATTTTTTTCTTTTATTTCTTAAATTAATTGATTTATTTTTAGATTTCAACATTTACTTACATAAGATAAGAGCACAGAGAATTTTTCCAATATGCCTGGAGCATCAAATACCTGGAAAGGAATAACAAAAAATAAGGCATGATAGATAAGGTGATCCCAGGTAAGGTGAATGTCCTACAAAGGAACCTGAACTTTTCTCAGTAGAAAATAGGGAACCATTGACAATTAGTCAGGTAGGTAGTGATTGGTCTGGGAGGCTTCTGATTTAATACTTTAGCAACTCAAGGGTATCAGATCTCTCCCTTCAGGTGTAGTGTGCCCTCAAGCTCTCTTCCTCCATGTAGCTATCAAAACCTTCTCCCTAGAATTGCTATGGTAAAGACATTTGGACTGAAAAGTAAATAGCTGATAACGACGAAGGCCTCCCTTTTCCGGGGGATTTACCTTTAAGGAAGGAGAGAAAGGGGATTTAAAATTAAGGGAATGAATCTGCAATGGTAGAATTTTAGCTGGTGGTAGAGAGTTAGCTTTGGGGGGCAAACGGCCCTTGATCTATCTCTAAAATCACAATCAGTATCTAATCTACTTATTATTAAGACTGCTCCTGGAGTAGTGGGAATGTTCCTTTATGTTTGGGGAGGTAATGCCCACTCCCAGCCTCAGGTACACCCTTCCTCCAAATATCAACCTACACAGCCTCTCCTACCTTTTCTTGAACCACTATGGACACAGATCCCAGAGCAGCAGCTGGAAATAACACAGGTTATCATGGGATTTAAAAAAAAATACCAACTTCTTTTAGATCCTGGGTGTTCTAGACCATAGAGATAGTTGAAGTTGCTTGAGAGGTTGTGAGGATGAGAGAAAATGGCTAATCCTCCATCTTATTGGTCACATGACCCAGAAATAGCTCTAAATCTTAGAAAAATCCAAAACACCATGTAAGTGTAAGTTACTATCAGTCTTTGCCTGGAATCACACAAGCATTATCTCATACTGACTTATTTCTTTAGCATTTTTCCATTGACAAACCACTGTCTTTGCAACAACCCCAGGAAATAGAACATTACTAACAGAGAGGACATGATTCCTAATCTGTAGGTAAAGAAGTGAGGGCTTGGAGATGTTTTGTGTCTCCCCTAGCATCACACAACTAGCAGCAGAGCAGAGGCTGAGATTTGAGCTCCGGTCTTCTGACTTCAAGACTAGTTTCGACTACCACAAAAAGTCCCTCTCTCCTATCTAAATTCTACCAATCCTTCAAGGCCTAACTCAAGGCCTACCTTCTCTAGGAAGCTGCCCCTAATTACTCCATCCTACACTGCTGTCTGCTCTATCGGACAGTTCTGGGCCATACATTTATGCCTGATTCTGTTCAGTTGGTTCTATTGACAACAAAAGTCATGGAGAGGTATCATGAAGTAGTGGATGGTGTGGATGATTTTGAGTTAGGGAAACCTGGGTTCAAATCCAACTTCTAATGCTTACAACTTTGGGCCCATGAGCTTGTCACGTCATCTCAGCCTCAATTTCCTCACCTGTAAAATGGGAAATAGTAATCATTATAGAACTACTGTGAGACTCAAGTGAGATGATGCACAGAAAGCTCTTGTATGACTTCAAGAACTAAAGCTATTACTATCAGTTATTACCGGATGCAAAAAATCCTATCTCTTCAAACAGACTGTGGGCTACTTAAGGACAGGAACTGAGCTTTCTCCATTTCCATGTACCCCACAGCACTGAGGACTGAAGAGGTATGCAATAAAGACTTGTCAAAATGAAATATACACTTCTCACCTTTACTTAGCCTCCAGGGCCCCCTTTTCTGCACCTACCTCAATTAACCAGTCAAGGGAATATTTATATCTGCCATTATCGGGGGACAAGCCTACTATGGCCCTAGCCCTGAGAAAGGGACTGATAGTAACTTACACTTATATGGTGTTCTGGATTTTTCTAAGATTTAGAGCTGTTTCTGGGTCATGTGACCAACAAGACGGAGGATTAGCCATTTTCTCTCATCCTCACAACCTCTCAAGCAACTTCAGCTATCTCTATGGTCTAGGACACCCAGGATCCAAAAGAAGTTGGTGTGTTTTTTTTTCTAATCCCATGAATTGGTGTGTATCTTGAGCTCATTTGGCACCCTCCTGCACTGTCCACCACGCTACTGGCAGCAGAGCTGCACTAGCAGACCCAAGGACTTGGACAGATAGCCAGTGCTGTTACAGCACTCCAGGCTGCAGAAGCTTGCTGGGGCTGCAACAGCAGGCTAGCACTGCACCAGGAAGTATTCTGTGCTACAAAGGATATCTGTAAGAGAGTGGAGGAACAGAAGGAAAGGGGCAAGGGAAAGTCTAGGTTTGAAATAGGGCTCAACCCCACACCCCAATCCCCACTTCCTCTCAGAGCCTAGGAGACCCAGACTACAGAAATCAACCCCATAGTACCAGCATGGAAACTCTCTGAGCTCTTGGTGGCAGGCCAGAGAAATGAGAAACAGAGGGAGTGGGACAAAATGCCAAGATAGGATATTGTGTGTGTGTGTGTGTGTGTGTGTGTGTGTGTGTGTGTGTGTGTAGAGGGCTGTGTGGCACTCCTGTGTGGCCTGAGGATAAGGACTCACCATCCAGCTCAGGCCTGTTATGTCCCTCAAAAGTCACATGGGGCAGAGACCTAGGCTGGTGAACCAAGAATTGCCCAATGTGGGAGAAGGCTGATATGCTTTGAGATCCAGCTCCCAAGGAAACCACTGTAAGAGGAGAGGGAGTCAGAAAATGAGCAACAGGAAAATAAGGAGAAAAAAAGATTGAAATTACCAAAATCTCCAGAAGAAGACAACTCAAAGACCTTGAAAATGTGCAGATAAATCAACAGGGAAAACATTAACAGCAGAACGAAATGTCCTCCAGATCTAGTAAATGAATTCAAGCACCTTTGAATAAATACTGCAAAATAAAGAAAAACAATTTAACACTTGATGAAACAGAGGACCTTGTAGAATTTGAGGAGGACATAGAATCACAACACACTGTTCATGAGTGTTTTAAAAAGAGAAATGAGAATAATAAGAGGAAAATTTGTGACCTGTACAGAAAAACTAAATGGACAAAACAAAGAAATGGCAAGTCTCAACAAAGAAACAAAAGAGAGAACAATAGATTGGTAATACAAGCACATAGAAGTGAAGGAAAATCTAGAAGAGAAGCAAAAAATAATAACATTAACAGAAAATATGCTCACTATGAAAGCAAAATATTGATCATGAAGAAAAGGTGCATAGAGACAATTTGAGGATCGTAGGTCTCCCAGAAGAATACAACAAAACAAAAAACCTGAACACCATAATGTAAGAAATAATACAAGAGAACTGCCTAGAACTTCTAAATAGAAAATAAAATTCCAATAGAAAGAATTCATAGATCATTTCCAGAAAAACTCAAGGCAGCAAACTCCAAGACACATAGTGGTTGACTTTAACAATTCAATTTAGAAACAAGTTCTGAAAGTGATCAGCAGAAAGACCTTCAATATAAAGAAAAAGAAACAAGACTATTCTGCACCCACTAGTAAGTGCAGGAGAGAATAGAATATTGTATTTCAAAGTGAAATGGATGTCAGGATGCAGCCCAGGGTGATCTATGCTGCAAATCTGAGATTAACCATAAATGAAAAAAGATGGATATTCAACAGTATAGAGACATTTGAAACATTCTCAGAAAGAAAACTAGACCTGAAGAGATTATTTGCTTCTTAAACACCACAGAGAACAGAAATGCAGGAAGGGTGAATAAAATGCAGCTGCCAAGTACAGCAACAGAGTGACAGCAGAGACATCAGTAAAAGATTTCTTTCTGGTCAGAAAGTTCACAAAGAGATAGGGGTGAAGGTGGAAGTCAGGTGGGGATAACAATATAGAGGTGGACCTGGGGCATCATGGACAAAATCTGGTGACACTCTACTTATAGTTGAATCAATGTTTTTTATAGGACTATATTACAAGAAAGAAGGATACAGGGAAGGGGGAGAGCAGGGAGGTTAGAGAGCAGTGTGTGAAGTGTCTGAGTCAAATCAAGGGCTGGTGATGAGGAGAAGGTGACCCCTGTTGTCTTAGGAAGAAAAGAGACCACAAGGGTGAAGAGAAGGAGGAAGGATTGAAAAGGAGGGGGAAAGGAGGGAGGCCTTACTTTGTTGGTGAGAGAGAGTTCCACTGGCAAATGCTCCTATTATGGGGGAAGGGAGATGTTCTGTGAAAGTATATGAGGACCATGTGCTGGGTATGGACTGGGGAATTTGGTGCTTGAAATGATGATTCTTCTGTAAAGAAGGGAGTTGGAACTCCTAGGGGCAACTTGCACCTGGGAGAGTGTGAGGGCATGGACCCAGGGAGGAGATATCATATAGATCAGTGATGAGGTTGCTTAAGCAGGGACATTAGTAGGAGGTAGATCTTACCATGGGGCAGTGGTTTTTTTCTCTCATCTGAAGGAATTAGCATTGTTCTGGGAGTGAGTCGTAATGAAAAAGGGGAATTCTCAGGGCAAGCTCTACAAGGTAGTGGCAGAAACTCTCTAGAGGAGAGAGCCCAGAATAGATACCCTGGACGTTTTGATTGCATGAGGAATACAGGGAATAGAGAAGACTAGGTAATTATAGGAGTCATAGGAGTCAACCAGAGAATGAGGGGCTAGAGTAGACAGAAAGGATGGATAATGAAGAGAGTGAGAAAAACCCTCTCTGGAAGTGGATGTAAAAAAAAAAAAACTAATGAACAGTTGAAAGGGAGGAAAGGAAGGGAAAATTTACTTAACTAACAGGAAAAAAGGAAGGGGAAGAATCAAATAACCAGATTAAAACAGGAAAGAAAAAGGAACTAATCCCCAAAGGGAAAGGGATAATAAATGAAAGGGGCAGCTAGGTGGCACAGTGGATAGAGCACTGGAAGTAGAGTCAGGAAGACCTGAGACATTTACAGCTGTGTGACCCTGGGCAAATCACTTCACCCTGTTTGCCTCTGTTTTCTCATCTGTAAAATGAGCTGGCAAAGGAAATGGCAAACCACACCACTATCTTTGTCAAGAAAACCCCAAATATGGACATGAAGAGGTAAACACAACCAAAACCACTGAACACCAGCAACAACAAATGAAAGGAGACATTCAAGGGTGAGAGGAAGAGAGTCATGGGAATAGGGCCATCTTAAAAAGATTAAACTGAAGTAACTGAAGGAATATAGTACTGTGTTTATAGCAGAAGAGGGAAAAATAATAACTTGGAAAAATATTAGAGACAAATGGAAGAAAATATAAACCTAACTCATAACTTTAGATGTAAATGGATTAAGCAATTGAATAAAACAAAGAAACAAAAATGAATGACAGATTGGATAAGAAAATAAAGAAAACAAAATCCTATGATCTATTGCTCACAAGAAACACATTCCCAGAACAGACATACAGAAAATAAAATTGAAGGGATGAGACTTAGAGCTGTAAGGAACTTTAGTGGTCATTTACTCCATTTCTCTCAGTTTGTAAAATAATTTTTTCACAACCCCAGGAAACAATGAAAGCATCAGTATGTCTGTTTTCCAGATGAGGAAAGTGAAGGCTTGGATGACTTGTCTAAAATCACACAGCTAGTAAGTGTCACAGCCTGAATTCCAACTCAGGTATCCCTTTGTTCCAAGTCTATGGTTCTTTCCATTTTCCCATACTGAAGATAGGATCCCTTTCCTCCAGGAGCTCACACTCTAGTTGGGAATTTCTAAGTCTGGCTCTGTCACTTACTAGCTATGTGACTTTGGTCAGACGTTTTACTTTCAAACCTCTTCCCCCTACCTGACTTGCTCTTCCAGAAGGATTAAGGACAGACCTATTTGGTCTCTAGTTCAAGGGTTGACAGTCTTTCACAAGTATCATTGCAGCTTTCTTGCTTTTGTGAAGTGGAGGGAGAAGGAGGAAAGGGAACAGGAGACTGTGTTGTTTGGGCATCTGTTGCTTCACCTCTTACATGGGGGTTCTACTTTACCTGCTTCATGGGGTTGTGAAGATGACAGAAGGTAATTCATGGGTTTTGTACATGTATAAGGAAATCCCGACCAAAACTCTTTAGACTGACTATGGGTCTCATGGATGAGACTCTGCAGTGTCCCTTGGCTTGACACAATCAGCCATCTGAAAAGAGCATTTTTAATGGATAATGATAATGACAACTCTCCATTAAGGTCCTATTCTGATGCTTCTTTGTGGTATGAGCTGACTCTGAGAGACTCTATCAGTGTAATACAAATTCTAGCATGTCTTACCAAGCTGGGAGGAGTTGGAGACAAAACTGAATGAGGAACAACTCAACTACACTTGGAAACACTCGTGGTCAGGGTGGCTTCAGTATAATCAGTTGTTTGACTGTGGTAACTCTGGACTACCTTGACTACTAAAGTGTCAAGTGGCTATTATCTGTGTTAGGGAGAGAGGTCTCCCATCCATGAAATTTTCAACTATATTAATAAAAATTTGGTTTTCCCCATACTATTTTTATGGGAGAGCTCCTGAGAAAATAACAGAATAAGGAAGCAATGTAGTACAATGGAGAATATTGGATCCCAATATTGGTCCCAGAGGACCTGGGTTCAGATACTGCTCCTGCCACTTACTACCTATGTGATCTTAGGCAAGTAACTTTACCACTCTGGGACTCAGTATCCCCATCTATAAAATGAGGCAGTTGGACAAGTTGACCTCTGAAGTCCTCTCCAGCTCTAAATCTATGGCCCCTGTGGATGTTTTGTCAAGGCTTAGGCACAGACAGAAAAGGGGTGGAAGAGACTGAGGAGACAAAGGTCATTGTAGTCTGAGCTGGTCAGGGAAGTCTTCCCAGAGGAGGTGGCATTTGATCTGGGACTTGACGTGGTCTTTTCCCTTTCATACCAACTATTTGGGAAACAGTGACAAGTTGCTTCACCTAACACAGGGTCCCACATTTAGAGATCCTGTGTCCTTTGATGTCCTCACAGTCTCCACAACCCGTAGCTGCCATCCCAGTCATTGAAATGAGAATTGGAGGTGCTGATAGGACAGCTCTAGCCTTGGGCAATCGATTACTCAACAAGGCTAGGAAAGGGAGGGGAGGAGTACACTAATATTTACATGACAGCTTAGGCCTGGTTGGAAAGATTTCTAATTTATGAAACATAACAAGATAGGAAATCAACAGCCTCTCCTCCCCCTTGGCCTCTGGGAGAAGGGAATCACTTTCAAATAATATAAAGATGATTTCTTGGGACCTATAATAGAAAGATTACTGGATTTGGGTTCAAGAAAAATCTGGGTTCAGAATCAGCCTCTGATGCTTGCTAGCTTTGGGAACATGTGCAAATCAATTGATCTCTTTCACCTCACCTATAAAATGGGGATAATAATACTTCTGGTATCTAGTACATAATTGAGATGGTGTGAGGCTTATTTAAGATTATGCCAACATAGTACTTTGCAAACCTTAAATCAATATATGCTCCCTATCACCATCACCATTGTCATCATCATCATCATCATCATCATCAATCATCATGTATGGTAAAAGATCACTGGATTTGGTGTTGGAAGACCTGAGTTCAAATCTGAGTTCTCTATGGCCTACCTGTTTAATCTTGATCAAGTCATTTGATTTGTCTGGGACATAGCTTTCTCCACTGTAAAATGAGTATCATAACCATTTATCATAGATATAGAACTCCAAGGGACTTTAGAAATCATTCAGTCTGCCCTCCTCATTTTACAAATTAGGAAGCTGAGTCACAGAGAGATCAAGTGACTCTTTGAAGGTCACACAGGTATGAAGCAGCAAAACCATCATGCAAGCCCAGATCCTACAACTCTAAATTGACTGTTCTTTCCACTGAACCACACTAGTTAAACCATATTTATAATCTTTTCTAGTTTTAAATCCTATTATTTGAGGTGGTGAGGAAGAGATCAGATCAGGGATAGTAATCATGTTGTTAGTGGTGGAGGAAAAGGGGAATATGATCCCCACCTCCCATCCAGGACTAGTATTTGGCAAAATTGTGATATTGTAATTATTTGTCTTTGATGACTATATTCCCCCTTTCCTTAATTTTTGATGGCCTGTTTCTCACCAGTTATTCAGTGCTGTCCCAAAGGCAGAGTCTGCTCCCTGCTGTCCCGAGGGCAACTAAAGAGTGATTTCCCACAGCAATGGTAGGGGCCTTGATGTATTTATTATTAGTCCTTCCAGGGAGAGGGAACTTGATATGGCAGAAAGAGTAGGGGGTATAGTGGGCCAGAAGCAGGTCAAGAGACCTGGGTTCTAGCCCTGGCCTTATCACTGAACTCACTATACAACCTTAGACAAGCCCTTTACAAAATGATCCCACCATACAGCCTTAACTCATTTTATAAGCCTCCACAAACCCATGCAGTTTATGCTCCAGCAAAATTGGACAACTACCCTCTGTCCTTTCAGAGAGAGTCTTTGCTCTCACACCTCCGTGTGTTTGCTGAGACCCTTCTCTCTACCTGGAACAGTCTCCTTCCCATGTGTCCAATGGACTTTAGCCCAACTCAAATGCTGCTTCCTTCAGGAAGCCTTTCTTGAGCCTTCTCATTGATGGTGATTTCTCTCCTCATCCCTCACATTACAGTTATTGCTCTAATGCTCTCATAATATCATGACTGCTAGCTAGATATGATTGTATCTTATCCCCCACTACACTATATATAAGCACCCTGATGGCAGGGATTTGACTTGTTAAACTTGGTGTCCCTATGGATGCACCATGGGGCTTCATAGGAACTTCAAAAAAGGTATTTTGGTTCTCCTCTCTGAGCTTCACTTTCCTCATCTGTCAAATAAGACCTATGTTTCCCTAATAGTTCTGGGGAAAAATTTCTCAAGTCTTTAAAACTTTTGCCACCAAAGGTCCTTATATCTTAAAAACTATAAACTTAAAATGCTAAGTCTAGGGGCAGCTAGGTGGTGCAGTGGATAGAGCACTGGACCTGAAGTCAGGAGGACCTGAGTTCAAATCCAGCCTCAGACCAAACACTTGACACTTACTAGCTGTGTGAACCTAGGCAAGTCACTTAACCCCAATTGCCTAAAAAAGAAAAAAAACCTAACCCCCCCCCACTATGTCTTCCTTTTTCTTTTCTCATTCTTAGCTCCCTCCTTTCCCCTACCTCCTGGACACTATTTCCTGAGCCTGAGCTGGTGGGGTGGTTACACTATATGATTTAGATATTTTCCTATAGTTTGGGTTAGGAAACTTTGGATTAGGTGGCCTCAAAGGTCTCCTTCAGTTCTGACACTCCATATTTTGTGTTCTGGAGTTGGTGTCAGAAGACCTGGATTTGAATTCCCTCAAGTCCAAAAATATGTGAGCTCATATCTTGGCTCTAACACTTAACTTAGTTGTGTGATCGTAGCAAGTCACAACCACTCTGAGCTTTTGTTTTCTTATCTGTAAAATGGGTATAATTGTACTAATACTTTGTGCCTCAGAAGGTTATTGGGGGAAAGGACTTTATAAACCTTAACGTGCTATGTAAATGTGAATTTTTATGTTCTAGGTTCTTTTCCATCTCTTGTGTTCCATGATTTACATTGTTAAAAGCCTGAAATGATTAGACAATTCGACTCAAAAAAATTTATCTCTAATGGTGAAGTTTGCAAAAATAAAATGAGAAGCCAAGCAAGTTTGGCTCCATCCTCCATCCATCCTTGGGCAAACAAGGGCTTATCAGAGAGAGGAGAAAGAGAACCCATATGATAGCATTTAACAAAAGGGATAATAGAAACTGACTCTGGCCCCTCACTGTCTCCTCCTCCCTTTTGTTGGGTTAATTTTGAATTAACTTTGCTGGGGTCAACAGAGAATGAACCTGGAAGGTCAACCGAGAATGAACCTGGAAGGTTCAAAAGGGACAACAACACAATGAAGTTGCTTCTTAGACAGCCTTTCCCTATCCTGGGAAGCATAGGAAAGTGTTCCTGTGAAAAGGCAAAGCAAGTCACAAGACAGCATCCTGGTCCTTTTATAGATGTTGAAAGACTGAGGCTTACAGAGGTTGAGTCTAGGGGAGCCATCACTAGCAATCATGACTTCCAGTTCCATTTTTCTGACTGCAAGTGGGCATGATGGGAATTGGAGAGCAAGGGGCAGCTGTTTGCCCTTCATTTTCAAAGAGGACCAATGACACCACAGGTTGTGAAGACAGATGGAGAGAAAGGAAGCTGCCCATAGGGTGGAGAAGAAGGAGAGAAGATAAGAATGAAATAGGCTGGCACCATGCAAAAAGCACTGGATTTAGGATCAGAGGAGCTGGGTTCAAATCCTAGCTCTGCCACTTATTAGGTGTGTAACCCTGGGTAAATCACCTAACATCTCTGAGCCTCAGTTTCTTCATCTGTAAAATGGGTATTATAACCCCTTCCCTGCTTCCCTCACCAGGGTATGGTAAGGATCAAATGAGATAACTTGTCCAAACTAATTTGTAAACCATAAAGTCCTATATAAATGGTAACTATTATTGATGTAGAGTGTGCTTGTGTGGAAGGGATGCTAGGGAGAAGGGCCCCTAGCAAAGTCAGTCCTAAAGTGACTGCAGTGTCTTCCTTTGACTCCCCATCCACAGTAGGTACCAGCTATGAGATGTTACCATCAAACCCAGAGCGTGTGTGGGTATCAGCAGATGTGCTTGTGTGCTGTATAGTACCATTGTATGTGCCTGCATGCAATGTTTGCCCCGTGTGGGTTTGGTGCACAAATGGGTAGTGGGAGGCTCTAGAAGGCTGGCAGAGAGTGAGGGGTACATGTAAACAATCTCGATGATTTGCAGTCAGGTATCCAAGGCTGACATTGAGCTACTGGCCTCTGGCCACATGGAACTGCTTTCCAGACAAATTAGGTGTCAGAGGAAATCAATGGGAGGACAGGTTGGGGGGGGACACGACTGCAAAACGCTCATGCTAAGATGAATTATTAAGAACTTCCAGCCTCCACTAGCAGTTTGGGACATAGCCCAGAGGAAGCTAGATGGCTGGGTGAGGCCTCTTTGGGGGCCTGGGCCCCTGCTCTGCTTCACAGGATAGTGTCAGGTAGTGCTGGAAATCCTATCACCTTATTTGAAGAAATGTGGTACACTGGAAAGAGCCTGGATGGCAGGGACCTGCATTCTAGTCTCAGTTGTGCCATTAACCTTGGGCAACTTATTTTACTTTTCAAAGGAAAGCTGGGGGACCACCTGTCAGTTTTGTGGAAGGAGGAGGAAGGGAATAAGCATAATGAAGCACCTACTATGTGCTAGGCATCGTGCTAAGTGGTTTACAAACACAATCTCAGTTTATCCTCACAACAACCCTGGAAGGTAAGTGCCATTAATTAAGGCGATTCTTATGCAGGGATGGTTTGGACTAGATGGCCTTCAAGGCTCTTTCAGTGATGAAATCCTGTGATTCCCTTCCCAGTGCCATGAATGTGCATGTTTGGCTCCTGATTAGACTCTGGCTGGGCTCTGGGTCCTGGACTGCATATCTTATCTACTCCATTTCTTGTGGAACATGCCCAGATTGCCTAACACGGAGGCATTTTGCATCTTTGATCACATGGGTGGGAGTAGCCTCTTTTGATTGGCCCCACGACCTGGAAAAACTGCTAGATTGGGACAGTGGATCTTTTTTGCTGCTTCTGGAGGTTGGAGATCACAGTTCACCCACCACATGGCCACCATGAACTGAACTGAGAGGGAGGAGCATTTTACCCTAGCTCTGAGAAATGAGCCTAGGTTGGTTTTTGTTTGGTTGTTTTTTTTTTAAGGTTCTGTGTCATTTGTCTTTCTCAGTTTTAGTCACCAGTAGTGTTTCCTATTGGACCATGGCAACCTTGGAGTCAGGATTGCAGACAAAATGTTGCAGGCAGTCAGCTGTGCAGGGAAGGCCTGAGAAACCAGAGTTTGGGACTTGAAATTAGTACTGTATTCTTTAGGAACTAAGCAAACTTGTAAAGCTAATCCCCTTTTCCTCCCCAGAGACTGAGATGGTGCAAGGAGAGAGCGAGATTAAGCCTCATGTAGGAGGAGTAAGTTTATACATTTGTGATTATACCTTTTGGAGTAAACGTTTGTTTGTAAAAGCTAATACAACTGTTAGTGGATAAACGGAGTCAGGGTGCAGTGGACTACCTTCTACAGTTGGAGGAATGCTTTTGGTGGGGGCTGCAGCCAATGGCAGAGAGCCTAGACATCCCAACCTACTAAAGGCAGCAGAGAACCCTGGGGGAGGGGTAAAAGTAAACATAGTTGACCTTCAGGTAATGATGGCCAGGGTAGTCATCATTACACTTGAAAAGCACGTTATCCCGAGGGAAAATGTTTTACTGGTTGTGTGCCTAGTAGACATGACTTAGGGGACTCAAAATATTTCCCTACAACCTGTCATTCCAACATTATAGATTCTTTCCTTCAGATCTATAAATAGTTTCCTTTGCAAACTATTCATATTTTCCACTTAAAAATGCAAATATCCCTAAAAGGATAGTGCCTTAAAAGCAAATATCCCTAAAAGTCATATTCAGGATCAAATATGGCATACTGAAATAAAGGTAACTCAACCTTCACCATGCCAATAGTCATTGCTTTGGAAACTTAGGAAGTGGAAAGTGCCAGGCAGTCATTGCCCAGAATCCTCCAAGGGTCCATGGCTTTGACTTTAAACTTGAGCAGATTTCTAAAGAAGAGAAATTAGTGTAGGAGATGAAGAAACAATGAAGAAATCACCAGGTGAATCATCATGCAAAACTGATGGAGGGTCAGCATAGAGCATTCTGGAGCCCAAAGGACACAGTGTTTTGGCCAGTATTGGGAGTTTTGATTTTGTGGTTTAGTTTGGTATTTATACTACTTAACTGGTTGTTATAAAACAACAACAACAACAACAACAACAGCAATAACAACCTATGGCAATCATATCCGAACCATTTGCATTGGTTATTGAATTGCTCAGAGAAGGAGGAACCTATCCTTTAAATGGTGATGGGATAGATGGTTGGTTTTCCTATCAGTGCCAGCTGGGGGGGGGGCCTGTAGAAAGAGATGGTGTCCGTTGTTTTCCTAACCCTGCATAACTATGATTCAAGGGAGAACATGATAGGAGCAAAGGAAAGATTCAGACAGAATGTTTTGTGAAAAATTTAAGGAGGAGAAGATTACTTTTAGCAGAGTGTAAGAGGAGGGTGGGTGAGAATCCCTGAAGGCCTCAAGAAAGAGGGTAATGACACTGAAGTCCCTCCTCTCTCCCCCCACCCCAGCTCGACTCATGCATCTTCTCTTCTCACAACCGTACTAGATTGCAAGCTCTTTGGCTCCTTGTGGGCACAGATTGTGTCATTTTGTGCCCAGGGCCTGCATAGGCTCTTGAATATTAATGTAAATTGGATGAATGTTATCAGTGCTTTGTCACCTGCTAATACCTTACATGCCTATTAATATCGTAGTCATCTGCTAATGCATCTAGGGTAGTGACTGCACTTTAGCTGGAATTCAGAAAATAGGATCCTAGACTGGGTTGGAAGGGACCTCAGAAGTCATCTAGTCTAATCCCTTTATTTTAAAGAGGAAGAAACTGAGGCCCAGGGAAGCTGTGATGACCAAGTTACATAGGAAGTAAATGTCAGAAACAGGATTTGAGCCCATGTCTTCTGCCTCCAGAATGGAAATAATTCATTAACAGCCAAATGAGAGCCAAAAAGCAAACACAGGGTGGGCTTTTGGGAGGGGATTGGTCAGAATAGGGAAGGTGAGATAGTACCCACTTCATAATGTCGCAAGTCTGTCCTCATTCCCATTTCCCCAAGTCTCCAGGCTCAGGACAGAGGGAGGTCGCTTGGGGGGTTGGGGAAAAGGAAGGGGAGTTCATCTTCTTGCACTCTTCCCGAGGCGTAGCCAGCAGGAGGTGCCTGCTCTCTTCCTAACTCCTCCCTTCCCACAGCATTAGCGAGGCTTCTGTCCCTACCCCTGACTCCATGAGGGCCTCAAGCCCTGACTTAAAAAGAGAAAGATGAAACACCTGCTGCAAAGTGAAATGCATTATTCAGTTGAGCTTCTAAACTCCCTGCACTGCACCGCACTCCCGCCTCCCACCTCCCCTCAAGTGGGAGCTGAAGTTACTCTTTTGTATCAGAGATGAAAGTCTCTGCAAAAGCAGACTAGGGAGCTGAGGAGGGATTGTAGTTCTGTCTCTCTCCTCTTCACTCTCCCCGCTTCCCTCCCTCGTCTCTCCCTCCCCTCCCCATCTTGTCTCTTCTCTTCCTTTCCTTTCTTTTTTTTTTCTTCTGCCTTCCCTTCCTTTCTTTTCTTCTTTCTCCTTCTTTTGTCTCCTCTCTTATTTTTCCTCCCCTGCTTTCTCTTTATCCCCTTTCTCTTTTCTGTCTTCCTTCCCTTCTTTTTTCTCCCCCCCTTTCCTTCTGTCTCCTGTGTCTTTTTTTCTTCTCCCTTTTTAAAAATTCTTTTCTCAATCTCTTTCCCATCCATTTCTTTCTGCTCCCCCCTTCACCTTTCCCCCTCATTCTCTCCTCCCTCTCTCCCCCTTTCTCTCCTTACCCGAATCTTGCCATAGGGCCCTCCTCCTCCTCCTCCATCTCCTTTTCTTTCCCTCTCCCTCTTCCTCTCCCCTGTTTTCCCCATCCAGGGCAGGTTCTCCACCAACAGGAGGAAAATGGGACCCATTCACCAGGGTTAATGTCAGTCCTTTCTTCCTCCATGGAAAAGGAGGTTAAAAAAAGCCTTGTGGAGGTGAGAGGGGCAGTTGAGAGAGAGAATCTGAAAGTTTCTCCCCTCTCAAGGGTGTTAGGAGTATCTGGCCATTCAGAGGGAGTGGCAAACTGGATTTAGTGAGTCTCTGCACATCAGTATTGTTACCCTACTACAAATAAAATCTGTGGTACAGAACCAGAGCTTTGAGTTTATACAGCCCAGGTGGGTCTATGGAGGCTTCTCAGTAATCACACTTTTTGGTTCATGCCCCCAACCATTGTATCCCCCTGAGAACATCAGAAAATGGCCACAGCTCCCTTGAAAGCTAACAAGATATCACATATAGCTAAGGTCCTATTTAACCTGACCCAAATATGGAAAGCTTATCATCAAACGTATAAGCATAATTCTCTTCCCTCTGTCGAACCTCACTTCCCCACGCACTTCTGCGACCCTCTAGATTTAATAGTGTTATCCTGGAATAGAGGCCCCCAAAAGGGACTGTCACTCATCGTTTTTTAGAAGGTCAAGCAACTTTCTTCCCTAGGGAACCCCACCTAACCCAGAGATCTCTACAACGCTCCAAACATAGTGCTATCTTGGTATTGGGGTCCCTTTCCCTGCATTCCAGTAGAATGTAAAGTCCTTGAGGGCTGAGACTTTTTCATTTGTATTTGCACCCACAAAGCTTCACATATAATGGATACTTAATAAATTTCTGTTGGATTGTTTTTAAGAGGAACAGAAGCCTGGTTACTAGAGAATCAAGTGACCTACCCCCTATAGTGAGCTCTAATTCCCAAGTACCTGTGTTTGCCTAGATTTGTAGTACTATTCCAAGTGGGGCTCCTTAACATAGAAAAACCTTCAGCTTCCTTAGAGGTCAGACTGACTTTCTTGAATCCACACAATTCATGCACCTCACTGGCTCATTGTACAGCTGAAAGGCAAGATCTCAGTTTACTCCTCCTGGCTGTGTTTCTGTCTCTTATTGCTCCTTACTTCCAGCTCTCGATTTGTCCGGGGGCTCTTCCACTTGGTCCAGGAACTCCTGTGACAGGTTCAGGAAATTTGTTCCAAGAACTCTTCTATCTCTCAGTCACCGTCTCTACTTGCCTCCAACCCTGGGATCACCACTGCTGTGGTTTCTTGGTCCCTCATGGTCCCAAGAACCTGAGGGAACTGAGTATATATGTGTCCAATCAGATTCTATCTGACCTTCCAGCTATTGTATTTTGTCTACCCTTCTGTTTCTCTTTTAAAGGACAAAACCGAAAGTGTAGCATACTTGCACAACCTAATAGGGATCAACTCTCCTCAATGTGGTGCCAGTGGGGCAACTGGGATAAGGGAAGGAATCCTTACCTCATCAAGGAGATATCATCAATACCCTGAACCAGGGGTGGAGAACTTTTGGCCTTGAGGCCACATGTGACCCTTTAGGTCCTCAAGTGCCACACTTTAACTGAATCCAAACTTCACAGAACAAATCCCCTTAATAAAAGGATTTGGTCTGTAAAACTTGGGCTCAGTCAAAAGGCCAAACCCAAGGACGTAGAAAGCCACATGTGACCTCAAGGTCACAGGTTCCCCAATCCTTCGAACCTTCATCCGTGGGGCAAATAAGGAACTTTACATAGGGGATTTCACATCTGGGTACATTCAATACACAAGTCACATGTTTCTAGACTATTAGGGCAGGAATGGACCTGAGAGACGGACCATCTAGTCTCAAACATTCACTTATAGGTGAGGAATATGAAGCCGGGGGAAGGAGAAGTCCCTTGTCTCAATGATACAGCAAGTTAGTGGCAGAATCAGCCCTCTCTTAAAGGTCTCCCCCTCTCCCGCCAGGGCTCTCTCTATATCAGGTACATCTCCATTAGTAAGAGGATAGTGCAATACAAAGAACCCTGGCCTGGGGGTCAGGAGACCTGGACTTGAGTCCTGCTTCTGAGCTCTGGGTTCTTCTTTTGTAAAATGAGGTTGACCACACTTGGACTACCTACTGTACTAAAGAAAGTGCTCTATAAAGGGGTATGTAAATGTGAGCAAATATAATAATGTTTTCTGAGCACCTGCTATGAAGCCTATTGCTGTTAAACCATGTGTGGTGAAGAAAACTATCAGATGTGACTCCTACGCTAGCAAAGTTACAGCACAATTTTCACTCATGCTCAAAACCCCCTCAGTGTTTCCCATTGCCCAACTCAACAGGATTTTGTAGCATTAAAGGCCATTCATTTGTCAAATGTTTATTAAATATCCACTGAAAGAAGGGTGTTGTATGGAGAGAGAGATACAGCTTAGAAAGCAATTGTAGGATCATCTAGTCCAATCTTACCTCATTTGGGTCAGAGATCTGGTGTTGGAAGGGATTTTAAAGGTCATCTAGTTCAACTCCTTCATTTGACAGCTGAGGAAACTGAGACCAGAGAGGTTAAGTGGCTTGCCCAGAATCACACAAGTGGTATAAATAGTAGAGCCAGGTCTTGTGACTCCAAGCTCAGCACTCATTTTAATTTAAAATGCTTTTAAAAATTTAATATTTTTTATTAATGTCTTTTTTTTATCACTATAGTTTCCCCAAGGATCCCTTCCCTACCCCTCCCAGAGGGCCAACCCACATAAAAAATAGGATTTTTAAGACAAAAGAAAAAGAAAAAGAGGAAAATCCAGCATCACTGATCAATACATTGAAAAAGTCTGAAAAAAATGCAGTGTACAACATTTGTGGACCTCCCTCCTCCGTAAAGGGATGGGGTGGGATGTTTTCTCATATCCTTTGAGCTACTTTTTAAAAATATACTTTTGAAATATTGATTTTTTTATTTTTTCATGGTTCTTTCCATCTATACTGTTATGGATATTGTGTATATAATTTTCTTGGATCTGTTTACTTCACCATGCATCAGTTCAGGTAGATCTTGCTTCTCTGTATCATCACATTCATCGTTTCTTATGGCACAGTAATATTCTGTTACATTTATGTGCCACCATATATTCAGTCAGTCCCCAATCAATGGTCATCTACTTTGTTTCCAGTTCTTTGCTATTATAAAAGGTGCTGCTATAAATATTATAAAAGATGGTACTATAAACATTTTGGTGGATGTGAAGACTGGATTCTTATCAATAACCTCATTAGGGTATAAGCCTGGAAACTCTGGGTCAAAAAGTATGGAAATTTTTGTTACTTTATTTGCATAACTCCAAATTGCTTTCCAAAATGGTTGCACTGATTCTTAGTTCCATCAAGAATGCAATAGTGTCAGCACTCTTATTTAAAAAGAATTTTTTTTGTTTACATATAACATTTTCTGAATATATCTCTCTTTCTTCTCCAGCTCAGTGAGCTATCCCTTTTAACAACGAATAAAAAAGAAAGCAGAGGGGAAGCAATTCAGCAAAATCAGCCAACACATCTACTGTGTCTGACAGTAATCAAAATATTCTACACCCAGAGTCTTCCACCTCAGTAAAGGAGAGGAAGGTACATTTTCTCAACTTTTTTTCATCAGTGCTCCCATTTTACAGAAAAGGAAATTGAGGTTGTGACCTGCTCAAGGTTACACAGCAAATAGAACTGGGATTCAAACTGAGCTGGTAAACTAGAACTTTGTTCTTTGACTCCAAACTCAGAGCTCTTTCCATTACGTGTATCATACTGTGTGAAGACAATAGCTGCCCTTGTCATGCTCACAACCTTGTTGTCACTATTATTTTATTTTTTTTAGGCAATTGGGGTTAAGTGACTTGCCCAGGTGTTTGGTCTGAGGCGGATTTGAACTCAGGTCCTCCTGACTTCAGGGCTGGTGCTCTATCCACTGCGCCACCTAGCTGCCCCCTCTTGTCATTATTATAGTTGTTTTCAATCTCGTCCAACTCTTTGTGACCCCTTTTGAGGTTTTCTTGGCGAAGATGCTGGAGAGGATTGCCACTGTCTTTTCCAGCTCATGACCTTGAAGGAAGAAAGGACCCAAATGTAGATAGCCACAGCACACATTTGTGTATGAGACTGTGCTTCTGCAGTAATCAACCTTACAACACTTTCCTGACAAGTGATTATACAGTCTCCTGTTGGAAGTCTCAAATAATGGACAATTCACTACCTATTATGGCAACTTATTAGTAAACTCAGATCAACCAACTCAAATTAACAAGCATTTATTATTTATTAAATAGGGAGTCCTATACCTGGTATTAAGGGAGATACAAAGCTTAGATAAGGCAGCTAAGTGGTTTAATAGATATAGCTCTAGGCCTGTAGACAGGAAGACTTGAGTTCAAATCCAGCCTCAGATAATTACTGGGTCATGGTGTGACCATGGGCAAGTTACCTAATCTCTGTCTTCCTCAGGCTCTTCAACTGTAAAGTGGGAAAAAATAATAGTGCCTACCTCCCAAGGTGTGGGTTGTTTTGAGGTTCCTATGAGATAATACATGTAAAGTGCTTGGCATAGTGCATTATATATAGTAATATGTGCTTCCTTGCCCCAGATATGAATTGGCCCCTGGCCTCATAGGGCTTACAGTTAGAGGAATTAAAACATCAGTGCAGAGGACTGAAAAGTGTGGAAGAGGTACAAAACAACGTGCTAATTCATTATTAAGCATAAGTGGCATTTGAACTGGGCTTTAAAGGATGGGTATGAATTCAGCAGGTGAAGATGGGGAGGCAGGGCATTTCAGAGTATGGAGAATGACTTTGTTGACTCACAGAGGTAGGAAGAAGAGTAATGACCAATGAGGCTGGAAAGATAGGTTGGGGCCAAGTTGTGTAGGGCTTTAAAAGCTAAACAGAGGCATTTGTATTTTATCCCAGAGGCAATAGGAAACCCCTGGAGTTGGTTAAGCAGGGGATTCACACAGTCAGATCTGTGCTTAAGGAAGATTACTTTGAGAGTACTGTAGTATGTAAAATGGACTGAAGTGGACTCCAGACTAGGTTGGCAGACCCACAGTTTGGTGCTATGGTACTTTGACATGGACACATGTCATGACAGCAAATATGCACAGTGAGACAGGGGTTATTTTTCTTCAAGATTTACAGACAAATGAAGGGAGGGAAAATAAACATGAACCCTCTTATAGATAGTGAACAAGAATCCAGGAAGCTAGTGAATTAGGGATAGAAAACATTAACGTTCTGTTAGTTGTTTTCAGTCATGTCTGACTCTTTGTGACCCCATTTGGGCTTTTCTTGGCAAAGATACTGAAATGCTTTGCCATTTCCTTCTCTAGCTTATTTTACAGATGAGGAAACTGAGGCAAACAGAGTTGAGTGACTTGCCCAGGGTCACACAGTTAGCAAGTGTCTGAAGCCAGATTTGAACTCATGAAGATGAGCCTTCCTATTTCTGTGTGCCATCTAGCTGCCCAGAAGGCATGAAAGAGACCATCAATGACTTCTCTTCCTCTTGCTAGTCAGAGCTATTTATTCTGAACCCTCTACTCTTTGTCATTTCTAGATAATGCTACATAATGGAAAGAGTGCTGTAATAGTCCCAGCTATCCCTTGCCTGCTGCAATCTGGATGTGACCTTGGCAAGGCCCTGAACCAGGCTGAAGCTCAGTTTTGTTTTTATCTGTAAAATGAAAGGCTTGGATGATCACCAACGGCTATTGAACATCTGATATTTACATTAAATCTTATTGATTTCTGGGGAAGAAAAGCCATTAGGTTTAGAGTAAGAAAACCTGTATTAAAATCCAGGTTCTGATATTGACTCCCTTTGTCACCTTTGGCAAACCAATTTTCTGAGCCTCAGTTTCTTCATCTGTAAAACAAGGAGGTTTGATTCAATGGTTTTAAAGGTCCCTTCTAGATCAAATCCTATTCTGTTCCATTCCTGTATCATCTGGATTGGGTTTAATGGTGTTTCTTGTCAGTGAACCATCCAATGAGAGCAAGACTAGATAATAACAATATAACCATCACAAGTACTCCTACTGTATTTTCATCAGGGAAAAAAAAAAGCCTTACTCTTTCCCAACAACAATAATTCCTATTTCACTAGCACTTAAGGTTTATAAAACACTCTCCTTACCACAATCCCATGAGGCACATAGTAGAAGTATTATTATCCCTGTTTTTCAGATGAAGAGACTGAGGTTCAGAGTGGTACAGTGGCTTGCCTACAGCACAGATAATAAACAGCAGGTCTCTTGACACGAGGTTCAGCATTTTTTCCACTAGGAGATCATACTACCTCTGAATACAGCTGAAGTTACATGAGGGGTGGTGGGGCAGGGTTGGGGAGGAATGCATTTCCCTGGAAAGAGCAGGCAGTTAAACTTTACCTGGGCTGTGCTGCAGGGAAACAGCTGGGGTGTCCAGTCTTGGTCCTTCCTCCATTCTGCCATCACATCTGGATTGGGCCTGGAAGGTTGGGACTGGGCCCCTGGAAAACATAGAGGTGAGTATCTCAAGACAACAAGGGGAGAGAGAGGCAGAAAGTACTCAGTGATTTTCATGGAATTTCAGATTCATAAACTCATTGAATGATAGTTATGATGGGGACCTCATTTCTTCTAACCCTCAAATTTATAGATGAGGAGATAGGGTGACTCAAGGTCGCCCAGTGGGGTCGTGGCCGTCTTGTGCCATCTATGATCTCAGAGCTGAGAGGACATTAGAGATCATGAATTAAGTCTTGTTTGTCTCTTTAGGGTCAAATTTGTCTATCCTTCCTAAAATTTCTTATACCATTTTGTCTATACCTTTCTTTTGTACGATACTTATCTCCCTCTTGCTCCTAGCGCAGTTATTTGTGTCTCTGTCTTTCCCTCCATTAGATAGAAAATTCCATGAGGTTAGGGTCTATATCATATCTATATTTGTCTTTCTAGAATCCAGCAGCAGACTTTTAACACAGTGGGCATTTAATAAATATCTGGTGCCTCATCTAGTTCAGACCACTAAGGCAACTGGGTGGTACAGTCAATAGAGGGCACCTGAAGTCAGGAAGACCTTAATTCAAATTCAGCTCAGACACCCATTAGCTGTGTGATCCTGGGTAAGTCATTTAATTACTGTCTGTCTTGGTTTACTCAACTCTAAAACGAGAATAACAATAGAATCTACATGCCAGGGTTGTTGTAAGGATGATAATAAGCACTGCTTAGTACATTGCTTGACATATAGTAGATGCTTAATAAATGTTCTTTCTTTTCCCCTTCCCTTTCCTGCAGGGAATTTGTGGCATATCTGTGATTAGAACCCAGGTGTCCTTTCCATCCATCATATATTCCTCCCACTACACCAAGTTGCATCTTAAAATATATACGTTAGGTGTGTGTTTCTGAAAATGTACATGTACATTCATATATGTGTAAATATATTGATGCATACACGTGTCTCAAGGAAACTCAGGATGCCCATTAGTGGTGCCAGTGTGATTCAGAGTCTCATATCTGGTGTGCCCATGGGCACTAGGTGTTCATTTTAATAGCCTGCCTGTCTCTGCTGCCCACCTGCCTGTCTGAAGACAACGTCATCAGTCTAATTTCAGATGGTGTGTACAGCCTGATGGGGAGACAGCCGGAGCGCAGGCTGCCAAATGCTCTCATCGGAGATAGCAAGAGACGCTGCTTCGCCTGCCGACAGAACGTAATCAACTGTCCAACTGATGGCCTGCCAGTGGGGAGGTCCAGCTCAATCGACTGATGCCACTATTTGTTGGGCTCATGAGGGACCCAGGATCTCCCCAGCTGCAGGCAGACAGCAGCTCTTTATGATAAGGTTCCCATGGAGATGTTTCCAGGTCATAGAAGGTAGAGAGAGAAGAAACATTCAATTCGAATCAGTAAACATTCATTGGATACCTACTATATGCAGCTCACTGAAGGAGTATCCTGGACTAAGAGTTAGAATACCCAGTTGGAGTCCCAGACCTGTCACTAACTAGCTGAATGATTTTGACTAAGTCATTTCCCTTCTCTGAGTCTCAGTTTTGTAATCCAGTAAGTGGGAGTTAGAGGATGGATCTGTGCATTTTGTAGGATCATAGAATATGTAAAAAAGGGAGTAATAGGAGATAAAACTGAAGAGGTTGGCTGGAGCCAGAATGTGAAAGGAATACTAAGACCAGGAGTTTATATTTGATTTTGGAAGCAACTGGGAGCTACTGAAAAATTTTAGTGCAGGAGCATCATTAGCATATATTAGTATATGAAGCAACTTTATTAAAGAGTTTAAAGAGAACATAGACTCAAGAAAACAAGACCAGTTGGGAGTGGGAATGAAGAAGAAGGGACAGATATGAGAGAGTATTCTGATGTAGAAATGACAGGATGTGGGAATGACCACATGTGGTGGTCATAGGACCACGAAAAATGGGAGACAAAAAATGCAAAGATGTCTCTAAGACAATGAGTCTAGGTGCTCTGGAGGACGGTGGGGTCATTAATAGAAATCTAAACATTTCAAAAGCGACAGACTAAAGAAAAGGTGAGAATGAGGAATTCAGTTTTGAATATGTTGAGTTAGACATCCTACTTGGACACCCAGTTAAGAGATATTTAAAAAGAGGAAGTCAAATACTGGTCTTCAGCTCTGAGGAGAGTTAGGAGTAAAATATAAATTTGGGAGTCATCTTCATAGAAGTAACAGTTGAAGCCATGGGAATGGATGAGATCACCGAGGAAGAAAGTATAGTGAAAAAATAGAACAGAGCGAAGAAGAAACCATGGAGGGTACCCAGGTTTAAGTTGTGGGGAACAGAATGAGAAGCCAGCAAAAGAGGCAGAGAAGAAATAGGTAGCATAGT
This sequence comes from Vombatus ursinus, assembly GCF_900497805.2. NCBI lineage: Eukaryota > Metazoa > Chordata > Mammalia > Diprotodontia > Vombatidae > Vombatus > Vombatus ursinus. The sequence goes on along the minus strand of NW_020954563.1, from coordinate 1,241,050 downwards.
GGATAGAACACCTGGCCTGCAGTCAGGAAGACACATCTTCATGAATTCAAATCAGGCCTCAGACACTTACTAGTTGTGTCACCCTGGGCAATCCTGTTTACCTCATATAATAATAAGCTGGAGAAGCAAATGGCAAACCACTCCAGTATCTTTGCCAAGAAAACCCCAAATGGGGTCATGAGAAGTCAGACACAACTGAAAAATGACTGAACAACAATAAGGAATAGTCAGAGAGATAGAGGAGAGCCAAGAGAGTAAGCATCATGGAAGCCAAGGAAACAGAGGTTGTCAAGATGATGGAGGTAGTTGACAATGTCAAATGCTATAGAGAAATCAAAGAAAGCGAGGATGGGAAAAATTGGATCTAGCAATAAGGTCAGTAACTTTGGAGACATCCATTTTTGTAGAGTCATAGAGACAAGTCATCAGATCACTATGGGATCATCTAGGCTACCCCCTTTCCTGTCACTTAGTGAGTTAATGGCAAGGATAAGGCTGACACTCAATCTTAGTATGGGTATGGAATATCACATATCTTGTCAGTCGTGGTTGATGTGCTGGTTGGTTTCGCTAAACTACTTTTCCCCTCCCTTTTTACTTTTTAATTATGTATTACAAAGAATGACTTCATGGGGAGAAGAGGGAAGAGGGACATATTTGGAAATGAAAGTGATATACAAACATGAGATAGAAACATTTTAAAAAGAATCTCAATCTTTTGATGCCTTGCCCAGGGCTCATACATCACACTGCCTCTTCTCATCATTCCTGACACTTTCTCTCTGGGAGACAATGAAATGTCATTGTGCCCCTCTGAAATTTTCCCTGAAGCCATGGCCACCCCTCCAAATTATCCCCTGTGCTTCAGCAGACTAGCCAGCTTCCCTTTCAGGAAAGTGTCAGGGTGTTGGGAAGATAAGATGAGGCAACATGTGAAAGCACTTTGGGAAGGTCAAAAGCTCTGAACAAGTGGATGGTATAATTTTTTAGAGTACAAGCTCCTAGGGGACAGAGACCAGGTTTTATAGGACCATACTGTAGAATTTTAGTGTTGCCACCATCTCAAAATAGTTGTAGCATTGTACATTTGATTGAGTACTTCACTGTATGTCTATTGGCTCCTTTAAAAATCAGCTCAATGGATATTTATTAATGAGGTCAATGAGTCAATAATCATTTATTAAGTGCCTACTATGTGCCAGGTACTATGCTAAGTTGGGGGTATACAAAAAAAGGTGAAAGGCCGGCCCTATTCTTAAGGAGCCCACAGTCTAATGGGAGATGACAACATGCAAAAAAGTATGTACAAACAAGTTATATACAGGATAAATAGAAAATAATCAACAGATGGAGGACAACAGAATTAAAAAAGATTGAGAAAGGCTTGCTGTAGAAGATGGGATTTTTACTGGGATTTGAAGGAAGTGGATAGAGAATTTGCCTTGGAGGCAGGGTGACTCAGGTTCAAATCCTGCCTTTGATATATGCTGGGCAACTCACTTAATCTCTTGGTGATCCAAAGCACCTCTTTAAGACTAGAAGTTGCAGAGGAGGGAATCTACATTGGTTAAGGAAATTTCTCACCAGGAGCTTCCTACACTGGAAATCTCAAGTGCTATCAAAAAAATGAAACACCTTCTCTGTACAGGACACTGTGCTAGGCACAAGGGATAAAAATTCCCCTCAAATGATCCTTGCACTCATGAACTTTATATATTACTTGGTGTGTGTGGGGGGATATTAAGTGATTTGTTCAGTTGGATCCAACTCTTTGTGACCCCATTTGGGATTTTCTTGGCAGAGAACTGGAGTGGTTTGCCATTTCCTTCCCCAGCTCATTTTAGAGGTGAGGAAATTGAGGCAAATAGGGTTAAGTGACTTGCCCCTGGGTCACACAGTTAATAAGTCTGAGGCCAGATTTGAACACAGGAAGATGAGTGTTCCTGAGTCCAGGCCATGTACTTTATCCACTGAGCCCCCTAACTGCCCCTCCTTGAGTGCAGAGACTATCTTTTACCTCTTTTTGAATCTTCAGAGCTTAGCACAGTGCCTGGTCTGAGGTAGACCCTTAATAAACATTTATTGATTGATTAAAGTGACTTGTCTATAGTCACAAAGATGGTAAGTGGTAAGATTGAGACTTGAACTCAAGTCTCTTGACCACAACAGCCATAGACTCTAAGGGTCTATGTCAGGCTCTCTGGGTGGCATCTAGCTCAGGTCCTTACGCTCTACTGGGTGACAATGGTGTTGATGCTAGAAATTCAAAGTGTTTGTGTGAAACCTTCTGCAGAAGAAAACAACCCAGTCCAAGAAAACCCATTTACCTTATCAGAAAGCCAATTGCTCTTACTAAAGTATTTAACATGATTTCCTTCTATTAAGGCAGGAAATCTGGCCTAGCAAGATTATTAATTCTAAAGATACTCATTAAGTCACGGAATGGTATTTAAATGTATGGCAACAGCCAAGCCATTGTCATTTTTCAGCTCTATCTTGATTACAGGTCACCCAATTAGAGTTGCCTTCAAATACCCAAATCCTGGATGTTGGAAGATAAGGTTTAATGCCCTCTTTAATGCCCTCAAACAGGAGCTATCAGCAGTAACATGAAGCCCATAAATATTAATAAATCTATAATTAGTCCCTTGAAAAGAGATCAGTGCAAATGAAAGCTCCACCCATGAATAACTCAGACTCAGTTTTGCGTTGTGACAGATCTCTTGTCATTAGCAACAGGCCATTCTTTGTCGAAGAGGAGGATGTTACTGACAACTGGCATGAACTTTGAGCTGTGTTTCTAGTAGTGGGGGTGTGCAGCACTAAGCCATCCCTACTCTCCTGCATGTGTATTTGTGACCCAGCAGGCTAAGGTCTGGGGTGTGGGCTGTGTTTTCTAGAATAAAATTAATTGCCTCTCATAAATATCCATCCAACCTATGGCCTTTGTTTCATCATTGAGCTGACTCTGCCAGATATTCATACATTCATTCAACATTTATTAAATCTGCTTTGTGTTGAGGCCTATACTTAGCACTAAGGAGGCTACAAATCTGGAGAAGGCGCCTACTCTCACTTCTGTCTGAAGGGAAGAAGTCTTGTCTGGTTGAAATCATATTGTGCTATGTTCCAGACTCATTTTTCTGAGTCTTCCTTCTCCATTTGTTGAGGCAACACGGTATAGTAGAACAGAATCCTAGAGTCAGGAGCCCTGGTTCTGAGTCACGGACCAACTCCTTGCTCTCTACGTGACTATGGGCAAGACACATAATTGTCCTGAACCTCAGTTTCTTCACCTAAAAAAAGGGAATAATAATTATAACCCTAGGACCAGAGGGCAGAAGTGGGAGTGTTAAGTGGAAATTGCAGAGGGATAGATTTCAGCTTTTTGTAATGAAAAACTTCCTAATCATCTGAGCTGTCCAAAAGTAAAATGGGTTAGCTCAGAAAGCAGTGACTTCCCTGTCATTGGAAATCTTCAAGTAGAGGCCTCATGATCTCTTGGTGGGGACATTTTAGAGGAGAATCCTGTTCAGGTATAGCTTGGACTACAAGGAACCTCTGAGGTCCCCTCCAAAATGGAGATTCTATGATTGTCTTTTGCCTATCATTTAACCCAGTGCCTGGTGCACAGTAGGTACTTAATAAATGCTTATTGACTAATTGATTTTGTGATAACTGGTGGGGTTGTGAGGAAAGTGCTTTGTAAACCATTAGGTCCCATATGTAAATTATTATATCACATTGCTACTTATTCCTTGGTCTTAACTAGGTTGCCTTGAGAAAGTTACTGGATTGCTCTGACTTGATTTCCCCATCTGTGAAGTGAGGCTGGTAACAACTATCCTTATAGATATCAAAGTTCTTCATATTTTCAGAAGCCTGGACCTTGAACTCTGACTCTTCTTCTTCTTCATGCCCAATGAAAATCTTCTCCTATTTTAATTTAAACACAATTTCTCTTCCTCTTTTTGACATGGAAGGAAACCTGGAAAGGAGTGGCATCTCTATCTCTAGGAAATTTTCAGAAAAAGACAGCTAGCCATCTATTTTGGCTGTAGTATTGGGCTGAGGGGCTGGAATGAATGACTCCTAAATGTCCTTTCAAGCTCTGGGATTTGACAGTGATCTCCTAGGGGTCCCAAAGCTTCTGTCCTGAAGGAACTAGGTTCCCCCAAGGTTTGTGTGGGGAGAAATTGAGGTGATAGATTTCTCTGCTTGGGAGAGCTTGAAAAGTTGATTGTTGAACTATACTATGCTATGCCATTGAGGAGGGTATGGCAGAACCACAGAATCTGAGAGTTGGAAGGGACATCTGAAGTCATCTAATGCAACTCATACCTGAATAGGAATCCTATCTCCCACATTTCTGACAAGGGGTAGTTAGCCACCACTTGAGGACCTCCAGGATCAGAGGACCTATGAGCCTCCCAGGAATTCCAATTTCAGTTAGTTCAACTGTTCAGATGTTCTTTCCCTTTCAGAGAGCTAAATTCTGCCTTATTATCTTTCATGCATTGCTCCTTGTTCTGCCTTCTGGGCCCCAGAGAAGCAGTTTTGTCCCTCTTCCACATGACAATCCTTCAAATATTTGAACACAGCTAGCCTGTCTTCCAGGAAGGCTTTTTTCATCCAGGCTAAACAGCACTAATTTCGTTAACTGATTGTCTCAAGGCATAGTTTGCAATCTTCTCACCATTCTCTTAAATCCAGAACTGAGCACAATTCTCCAAATGGGCTCTGAACAGGGTAGAATACAATATCAATCTCCTCCTTTCTGGACATTATTGCTCTCCTAACATAGGCTTAGCTCATGTTCATTCTTCTGGCCATGATGTCACACTGTTGACTCCATATAACATCCCTTTCCAGAGGACTTTGAGAATTAGAGGGCCAAATATATAGCAGATTGGTTGTGAGCAGTGCTTGAGGCAACCTGATTTGCAGGTATAATTTCAAGGGCACAGGGAAAGTCCTCTGTCCCAAAATATGCCTCCCCTAGTTAGCTGAAATTTTGTCTTATATTACTTTGGCTTAAGGTCTTGTCCACTGCTAAAATGTAGATTCTCCTGGGAGGGTTAGGACATTAAACTGGTATCAGTCATTGATGGCTAGTCCCTAGTCTGAATAAATTTATCACATCCTTTCCTGAGAATAAAGTTTTGATAAGAAGAAAGGGGAAAGCCTTGGGCATTGGTGCTTGCATGTGGGCATTGTAGGGTATCACGGAGGGGAGGATTACCTACTTCACAATTTGGCTCTGAGATTACCCAAATATTTAGCTGAAACAAATTATTGGGGTCACTGCTAAATAGTAGGGAGTGCTGTTTTGGCTTCTTGCCCTGGGTCCCCGAATATTTTGGTTCCAGCCCTGATCCCTCTTCTTTGGTAAATTTCAGCACTGAGGATAAAGTTCAAGAGCTCACCTGGGCCCGTTGCTTAGCAACCATAGGCTGTAAATGATATCGCTCCAGACACTTTAACTAACCCCTCCACTGCAACCAGGGGATAATGAAGGCAAAGTCAGACAAGCGAAACGGAATTAAAAATCAAACCCCGGAATGAGAAGAGGCAGGAGATGTAGAAGTGGCTTTGGTGGGTACAGCCGGATCTGAAGCTGCTCTCTGGACTGGAGTCTCTGGAACTCTCTTGTTGGCCTGTCCCTGCTGCTCACCTGGGCTAGAAGAGGGCAGAGAATGAGTCTGGGCCCCATGTTACCTGTGACATGCTCACCTGAAAAGGGGTTGATTCTGCAAGGCATGCACCCTGGAGGTAGGCTAGCTCCTCCTAGGTGTTCTCCCTGCATTTCAATTAACTGCCACCAAGAGAATAGTGGTAACTTTTCAGGTAGTATAGGTCCAAGATAAGACTTATTCTTCTCATTTATAACTGCCCCTCCAGATTAATGGCTCATTAACATAGAAAGGATTTAAAAAAAAAACCCAAAACCTCTGCTTCTTTTAACCCCTACATGAAGCTGTTTCAAAAGGTGATCCTTGGGACTCCTGGCCAAGATGGCTGCCTGGACAAAAAAAGACTAGTCAGATCCCATTTGCCTACTTTAAAAGAACACTTGAAAACTACACCAGACATAAAAGTGATCAATAAATCCAGTGAGAAGCTATAGTGAATTCCTTAACTGCAGAACTGTGCATCCATACACACACACACACACACACACACACACACACACACAAACACACACACACACACACACACATACACACAGAAACCCACTGGCAATATAAAAGGGGGCCATCAGCAAAGTTAGTGTAGACAGGCAAATAAACCTTCAGCTTCTCAGCATGACCAGCGAAGGGCCAGAGACTTGTATAGACTGTAAGATGCAGAGGGCTTTACTGAGAATGTGCCAGGGTGGTCAAAAAGCCCAAGGGTAGAGACCTTGAAAGTGGCACAAAATACCAGTGACTATATACACCAACACTAGTTGCTTGGCTTAACCTAGGCCTAGGGACTCATAGGTCCCTAACATTCTACTCTGAGATGGCCTCGAAAAATATAATGCCCTGAACCTCAAAGATCGAAGAAGGCCTAACCTTGAGAGGAGGAAACCAATGCAGGAACCCAGGTAAGCCAGGGCAAGACCAAGCAGGGTTAATCACCCCAGGCAAACGTGAAGTAGAAAGTAAAGCTCAGCCTCGGTACAATTCTCCAATTCAGAAAATATGGCTAGAGAGATGAGTAAAACAAAACAGAAAAATACCAGGCAGTGTTAAAAATATTTGTGGATCTAGAGATCCCCCAAAAGGGGAGTGTAATTCTATAATAACTGCAAGTAAAGACTCAAAGGAGATATGGATTTCCACATAAATACTAACTACATAAATACCTAGAAGTAAAGCAAGAGATTACAAAAATAAAAGATCTAGAGGAAACAATTGGAAGGAGAACAAATAGATTAGAAAATAAGGTAGACTTTATGCAAGTAATGGACTAGCTAAAAACTAGAATTGACCAAACAGAAATTAATGACTCTATGAGACAGTAAGAAATGTTATAATAAAATCAAAAGATTGGGAAAAAATAGAAGAAAATGTAAGCTGCCATATCAAAAACAACTGATCTGGAAAACAAGTCAAGGAGAAAGAATTTGAGAATCACTGAATTCTCTAAAAAAAAAAAAGAAAATTAAAAAAACCCTTATCCATTATATTTGAAGAAATCATAAGTGAGAACTGCTTAGAACCAGTGAGTCAAGTGAAGATAGAAGAATCTACCTATTACCTCCTAAAAACACTCCAAATGGAAAAAATACTAAAATGATGTAGCCAAAATCCAGAGCTTTCATGTCAAAGAAAAAAATACTGCAAGCATCCAGAGGTTCAAGTAGTAAAGGACCATAGTCATAGACCATGGTAATGGACCACAAAAACGGAAAGTTTTCACTGTAATCAAAAGGAGATTTTGAAATACAATGTTCAATAAGGCAAAAAATATAGTATTAGAACCAAGAATACAGAGTTATATATAATCCCACAAAGAAAACAAAATGCATCTTTATTGGAGTAGAGAACTTTGAAGTATTTTTGATAAAAGGACAAGAGTAAGAACTTTGAAATACAAACACAAGAATCCAGAGAAAGCTAGAGAGATATTTATTTGAGCAATCACAAGGAACTGTGTAATGATGTAGTGCTAGCATTCTAATAGTGGGAGAAGAAACAAATATCCCTTCAGAACCCTGTTTTCAAAAAGTATTGAGGGATTTAAATAGGAAAAAACAATGGGCCTAGAATCATATTTATTCTGTTCTGAGGTTTTTAAGTGGGGAAATAGAAGTGAGGGTACAAGGAATACAAGGAATTATTTTCTTTAGTGAGCTTTTGTATCTCCTTTTCCATTTAGTCAATTTCACTTTTTAAGGAGTTCTGCTTTTCAGTGGATTTTTGTGCCTCTTTTTACCATTTGGTCAATTCTGTCTTTCTAAGGTGTTATTTTCTTCAGGGTGTGTGTGTGGGGGTGTGTGTGTGAGCATGTTTGTGTGTGTATGTGCCTCCTTTACCAAGCTATTGACTCTCTTCTCGTAATTTTTTTTTGCATCACTCTCATTTCTTTTCCCAATTTTCTCTTTTCCTCTCTTATTCGATTTTTAAAATCCTTTTTGAGTGCTTCCAGGAATACTTTTTTGTCTGGTGAACAATTTACATTTTTCTTTGAGGCTTTGCATGTAGCTGTTTTGACTTTGAAGTTTTCTTCTGAGTTTGTATCTTGATCTTCCCCGTCAGCACAGTAGCTTTCTATGGTCAGGTTCTTTTTCATTCTTGTTGTTTGTTGTTTGTTTTTTTCCCAGCCTATTTCTTGACTTTTAGTTGAGTTGGGCTCTGCTTTTGGGGTGGAGGGGGCACTGTTCCAAGCTTCAGGCTTTTCATGCTTCTGGAGTTTTTCTTTTTGTTTTTTCCAAGGTGGTATGATCTAAGGAGGGGTGTGGTCACTATTCTTCTGCCCTGTGCTCTGGTCTGTGAATGACCACAAGCACTCTTTTCCATCCTGGAACTGTGACCAGGGCCCCTGCACCCCTGTGGCCAAGCACTAGTGAACTAGTGCTCCACCTCACCCTTGGATTGTGGCCTGGAACTGTGTATGGGCAATGCAACAGGGTCCTGCCCCAATGTCAGCAAAGAGTCCCTTGTAATCTCCTTTTGACCAGTCATCCAACCCTTTTGCTCTCTATGGGTTGAGAGTTCCTGAAGCTGCTGCTGCTGCTGCTGCAGCTTCCTCCAAGGCCTGCTGCTGGCACCCTGTTTCAGCCTTCACTTCTTGGTACGTGCTGGTCCAACCACCATCCTGCTGAGACAGACCTTTCTTGCCAACCTCCTATGTTGTACTGGGGCTAGAAAATTTTTCACTGACGTTTTTTGGTTCTGCCACTCCAGAAATCAATGTGAGGTATGATTTTAAAGTTGTTTGGAGAGGAATTTGGGAGAGCCTAGGTGCTTTTACTCCTCCATCTTGGCTCTATCCAAATATACTAGTTTGGAAAGGAGAAAAGGGGGTGTAATTTATTATTTCTAATAATTGGAGTGGATGAGAAAAAATATGAAGAAACAGGTGGAGGAATTGTGCATCATATGAACCTCAGTTATCTGAAACAGACAAAGGAGGGGCAAACACATGCACGTGTACAATTTGGTATAGAAGTATATCTAACCCAACAGGGCCAAGCAAGTTTAGAGTGTGTGGTGGGGTTAAGAGAGGGGATAATTCTAGGGAAATAGTCAGAAGAAAAACAAACTTCATGATCCTGAAGGGGAGACTAAAAGGGGAAAGCAAAGAAAAGAACTAGAATCTAAGGGAATATGTCAATTGGGAAATGGCTGAACAAGTTATAGTATATGAATATAACAATATTATTGCACGGTAAAAAAAAATAACATGAAATTATTTCAGATAGAGGGAAGAGAGCAGAATCAAGAGAACAATTTATACAATAACAACAGCATTGTAAAGACAAACAACTTGGAAAGATTTAAGAATTCTAGTCAATGCAATCACCAACCATGTTTCCATGAAGAAGAATCTACTCATTTTCTGCCAGAGAGGTGATGGACTCAAGGTGCAGAAGCAAACACATTTTTGGACATTGCCGCTTTGGGGATTCACTTTGCTTGGCTGTCGCAAGGATTTTTTAATTGCTGGGGGTGGAACTTAGGCGGGGAGAATGAGGGTTATAAATAGGGATAAAAAAAGAGGGCCATTGAAACATTTCCCAAAAAATCACAGAAGAAGGAACTTCAGAAAAGCAAGACACTTTTGAAAGTAAATGTGGCATTTATTAAGCAGTATGAAGTGGAGGTTCACAATTTCACATAGAATCCTTTTTGTGTTTTGCAGTGTAATAATATGAAAACGCTCTTTTTTATTTGGTGTTCAAGTTCAGAATACAAAAAAAAGAGAAATAAAGCCAGAGAAGATCCTTCCAGGGAGTTTTCTGAAAGGGGGTCAAAGCTTTTTCCTACTGAACATTTTAAACATATCCATTTAAAATTTTGTTTTTAAACATAGGGTTTTGGGGAGCTATAATATAGTGGAAAGGGCTTAGGCTCTGGAATTAGAAGACTCAGTTTCAAGTCTCACCTCTGACATTTTCTACCCATATGACCCTGGACAAGTCACTTAACTTGGATGACTCAGTTTCCCTACTTGTGAAAGAAGCACAATAATATGCTAAGTCCCTCACAAGATTGTTCTGAGGAAAGGATTTCATATGTTTTCAGCTACTCTCAATCTACTTTGCATTCATTCTCTTTATATTTATTATATATAGATCTATATAAGTTCTTGTTGTCTACCTGATTAGAATATGTTAATATAATATATAATATAAGAATATGTGCAAGTAAGGACTGTTTCATTCTTTGTATTTGTATCCCTAGTGCTAACCCAGTACTTGGCACATAATAAGCTCTTAATAAAAGCTTATTTATGGGCTACAAAACTGTATATATCTTTTGACCCAGAAATACCACTACTTGGTCTGTACCCCAAAGAGATCAAAGAAAAAGGGAAAAGACCTATATGTACAAATATATTTATAGCAGCTCTTTTTTTGTGATGGCAAAGAATTGCAAACTGAGCTGATGCTCATCAATTGTGGAATGGCTGAATAAGTTATGGTATATGAATATGATACAACACTATTTGCCACAAGAAATGATGAAGGGGATGGTTTCAGAAAAATCTGGGAAGACTTTTTATGAACTGATGAAAAATTAAGTGAGAAGAAACAAGAGATCACTGTATACAGTAATAGCAATATTGTAAGACTAATCAACTGTGAAAGATTTAGCAACTCTGATCAATACAATGATCTTCTATAATCCAAAGGACACATGATAAAAAGTGTTATCCACCTCCAGAGAGAACTGATTGACTTTGAGTGCAGATTGAAGCATAATTTTCTCTCTATTTTTCTCCTCCTCCTCCTCCTTTTCCTCCTCTTCTTCCTCCTCCTCCTCCTGGGCCTGCTCCTCCTCCTCCTCTTCCTTCTCCTCCTTCTTCTTCTTCACAACATGGCTAATGCAGAAATATCTTTGCATGACTTCATGTGTATAATGAATATTGTATTTCTTGCTTTCTCAATGGGTTGGAGAGGGGATAGAGAGGAGACGATTTGGAACTTAAAGTAAAACTTAAAAATAAGAAAATCTTTTAAATGCATGTTGATTGATTATCTTAAAATATTAAATATGAATTATTAATATTACCTCTACAATCTTGCCAAAGTCACTTAACCCCTCTGTGGCACTCAGTTTTCCCACTTACAAAATACAAGAATGAGACTAGATGCCTTCTAATGTCCCTTCTGGCTCTAAAGGATATGCTTCTTTGATTTTCATGGCATTCAAATACAGCACCGTCTAAAGCTTCTGTGGTTCTTGGGGAGTAGACTTGGGGAGTGGATCTGGTACAGCACACAATTCTGAAGCTGGCAAAGTTTGCTATTGTTTCACACCTTTCCTTTCCATGTTTGTCCCTCCTTTATCCAGAACCAACCAGTACTAACTTAAATTACCTTGAAAGAGTAAATATTTCATTGATACTTCGGTAAGCACTTCCCTCACACTAACACTGTGAGGTAGGGAGTATAAATATTATTGTCCCATTTTACAAATGGGAAATAGAGGTCTATGAAAATTAAGTGTCTTGCTCAAAGTCACATAGCTAGTAAGTATAAGGTCTGGGACTTGAGTCCAGGTTTTCTGACTCTGGTTTCAGTGGTCTTTCTATGAGACCACACTGTCTCTCCTTATTGCTCCACTCAGTGTATTTTTCATTCACATTTTCCCATAAGTTCTCCGTTGAGGATTTACTCAGAGATCTTCCTCTTGTTCCTTTAGTAACTCCAGTGTAGTCTTCAGACTGCATTTATATTGTTTTTCATTCTGGCTACATGAATGGCCCTCCTTTTTTCTTGTCATATTTATCATTGGAAATGTCTCTTAAAGCATATTTTACACATATCCTATGCTAGAACCAACTAAATAACCTGGGATGTCAAGTGGGCTCATAAACCAATCAAGTACTATTTCCTGAGGATATTCCCTAAGAAAAGGAAAGAATCACATATCTTAGGATATTCCCTAAGAAAAGGAAAGATCTTGTTCATATTGGGTACAGCTGTTCAAAAAGCAGCAAGTGTATGTACTAAAGTTGTCTTGGTGCTACAGAAATACTTCTGGGAATTCAGAGGGGGCTGATGCATAGACAAAGGGATTTTAATTGAGTTCAGCAATTATGTGCCCAGCCCTGCCCTAGGCCCTGTGGAAGATACAAAAGAGGAAAAGACATGGTCCCTGCTTACAATCTCACTAATGATACAAAGCAATTAGGAAGCAAAACAAGACAATATATGATAATGAGCTAAATGGTGTGGGAGGCAGCAGTGTAGCGGAAAGAACACCAGCTTTGTAGTCAGAGGACTTGGGTTGAATCCTGGCTTATCAATTTGCTACCTGTGTGACCTTGGGCAAGTTGCTTAGTCTCTCTCAACCTTAGTTTCCTCATATGTAAAACAAGGGGCATGGACTAGATGATCTCTAAAGTCCTTTTCAGCTTTAAACCTATGATCCAATGAACTTATGTAACCTTGGCCAAGTCACTTAACTATTTCCACTTAACTACATTCACATACTGGATTTCTAAAGTACAATCTAGCTCTGACATCCTATGTTAAGAAGTCCCTCCAAGCTCTGATATCCTGTGGATATCCTAAGGATTTTTTCTTTTTTATACATATGCATATATGTGTGTATGTATGTATGTATACATGTATGCATGTACTTTATTTTAACATTCATGTTTTAAAATTTTGAATTCTAAATTCTCTCAATCCCTCCAGCCTCTCCCTAACTCATTAAGAAGCAAGTAATGGTATCAATTATATATGTAAAGTCATGCAAGACATTTCCATATTAGCCATGGTGTAAAAAAAATAAAGCAAGCAAAAGAAAGTGAAAAAAATATGTTTCAATATGCACTCAGAGATCATCAGTTCTTTCTCTGGAGGTGGATAGCAGTTTTCATTATAAAATCCTTTGGAATTTTCTTGGATCATTGTATGATTACAGTAGTTAAGGCTTTCACAGTTGATAATTGTTACAATATTGCTGCTACTGTGTACAATGCTTTCCTGGTTCTGTCCACTTCACTTTGTGTCACTTCATATAAGTCTTTAAGGACCCTTTCACATTTAATGATATAGGTTCTAATATCCTGCTCAGCTCAACATGTATGATCCTGTTAGTTCTATAAGTACTATAGGAGATGGAAAAAGGAGAATGTAAAGAAATGCATTTTGTTTTTCTGTCCCATTTAGCACTAGCCTTTCACAGGTTCGGATTTGTTTTTCTGTTTGAGCAGGAGAGAAGGGTAGAAGGAGGGGGTGTAGAGTATCTTATGGTAATTAAACCTTATATAGTTTGAGCTCTCTACAAAACAGGGAACTTTTAAATTCAGCATGGATTTGGATATTCAGTTATTATGCTAACAGAAAACTACTACTAATAGCCTAGCATTTATACAGCACTTTAAGGTTTGCAAAAGTGCTTTGTAAATGTTATCGCATTTGATCCTCACAACACCCTCATGAGGCAGGTGCTATAATTATCCTTATTTTGCAGATAAGGAAACAGGCTGAGAGAGGTTAAGTGATTGGTCCAGGGCCACATAGGCAGTATTTGAACTCAGATCTTCCTGACTCCAAGTCCAGCATTCTGTCCACTGAGCAACCTAGCTACTTAAACTAGACAAACAAGAGCATAAAATTAGTATGAAAATTTAATTGGAACAGAAAGAGAGACGAAAATTGACATTAGAGACATTTTTAGCACACATTCCTTAAATCCTCACATTCTTATTCTCCTTTTCACCAGACAAACTAAGGAAACAGTTCAAAGTCTTGAGCTTGAAGATTGCTGTATTCATCTTAGCATATCTGCTGGGGAACCACTGAAAATGATTGATTCCCCCTGAAAAACTCATGCTCCAGTGCAGGGAGAATTTTGGCAAAGTTTCTGGTATAGCCAGAATGAGTAGCACCTGGATCTCTGTTAAGAGCATTTCCCGGTCTCACACTTCTCCACAGCCCAGATGTCTCTTCTTCTTTCTCCTCAGGACCTGAGGAACTTGCCAGAGCTCCTGGGCTTTAAGACAGTAGCTCTGGCAAATTCCTAAGGAAGATGGAGAGTCACATGGAATTAGACTGTGATGATTCTCTGTCTTCTAGCACAAAGAAAGGTCTCTGTCACCTTCTTGACACAGTCAATCTTATGTGCCCCTATGCTGTTGTCTAGTGGCACAGGTACATGGTCTCTTGAAAAATGGAATCCTGAGAAGACAGGCTTGTGCCAGTCACACAACACACTAGAAAGCAGAAGCTTGCTCTTGTCTGATGCACTCATTAACATGTGTAAGTGTTCCGTGGTTAACTCTACATATAACCCATGTGGATTCTATATTAAATGTCTGGCTCTTTAAGACAATTTACTAAGTTGTATTCAACTCCCAGGTTGAGGGGTTTGATTAGAGTCAATTGATATAGAATGAGACCCATCCATATACTTAATATTTAAGAACAAGGGAAAGCTCAGAAAAGAGAAAGAACAGAAAGGACAGGAAAGGAGCTAAGTTCTATTGTAGAATCCTGCTCTGGAGAAAAGCACTGCAGAATGGTTGGAGGTCTTTCTCCAAGAGAACTTTGCTTCAGGACATGGGCTGCTTCTGACTACTCAAGAAAGAGAAGACTAATTCCATGTAGTTCTCCATCTTGCTCAGGAACTTGCCAGAGACCCTGGCTAGAAGCCCAGGAGCTCTGGCAAGTTCCTTAGATCCTGAGAAGGAAAGAGAAAAGACATCTGGGCTGTTTCAGCTTTGAGCTGAAGGAGGTTGGCCCTCTTCAACTAGGCAGCACCTAGATTTCTGTTCAGAGCATTCCCCATGTTCTAGCATTTGTTCCCCAAATCCTCACATTCCTATTTCCCTTTTCCCTAGACAAACTGAGGAAAACAGTTCAAAGTCTTGAGCTTGACTTTCTAGTTGTTTCTGACTTCATGGCTCTCAACAAAGTAGCAAGGAGGAGGGGAAAATTAATTTGGAGTTATAAGATGATGAGGAGTTTGAAAAACACCAGTGCTTCATAGGCTGTATAAGAGAGGAGGCACAGTGATTTTGTTGTAAATTTAAATTTTAAATTAACTTAAAAGTAGTCTCGTGCTTAGGTTCTTTTCCTTTGCTTTACATTGTTGTGTCATTTGACTTTAATTATAGTTTATAAAGTAAATTGATTTAAGTTCTTTATTATTGCAATGAATGTATATTTTTGGATATGCATGCCCCTGTAAAATATGTATGACCACATGGATTATCTAAATGTACAAATATAGAGCTTGTGGGTCTCATGATTAAATATCTCTTAAATCCAGTCCACTCTTCTCAAAGGAAGCTTGTGATATCTACCTTGAGGAGTACAGAAGAAAGGCCATGGCTGGGCACTTATTTTTTCCCTCTCCTATCTCCAAGACAGGCATTGGGCTAGATTTATTTACCTGCCCCTCCTCAAATATTGCTGGGCTACTGATACAATATGATCAAAATAAAATCCATTTCCCAAGTAGTTCTTAAAGTGGAGAGAGGCTTTAGCTTACACTTGCCACTTTGACTCTTCCTACCATATGCTAGTTACACAAAAGATCATCACAAACAATGAATAGTAAACAAAACCATATATCCAAGCAAAATAGCAAATTGAAATTGGAGATTTGCAATTGGAATTTGGGGATTAGAATATACCATAAAAAAGATAAAAGTGAATGAGCTCTTCTGCTATGAGTGAGATAAGATCTTTGCTCCAATCTTACCCAAGTGGAAAGTCTCTCCTTGAAGTCTCTAGGGAAGCAAACTGGAAATCAGGGACATGTTGAGGAGCTGGATTCTGCTACGTGTCTGCTGCTTCAAAAGTCTTTCCAAGTTCTCCCTCCTGAAGAGTCTCTGGAACTACATGTCTCTATCTCAAAGTTATGGTATCAACTTCCCTCTTTACCCAGGTATGCCTCAGTATTCTTTTTACCAATTGGAAGTAATATCTTCCACAAATGCAGCAGCATGCAAAACATTCTAAGGCTTATTTGAAAGCCTGGTTATACTTTCTTTTTATATACATGATTAGAGTAGACTTGTTCAACTTGGTCTTAGAGGGCAGAATT
Source organism: Vombatus ursinus (assembly GCF_900497805.2). NCBI lineage: Eukaryota > Metazoa > Chordata > Mammalia > Diprotodontia > Vombatidae > Vombatus > Vombatus ursinus. The sequence continues at coordinate 1,224,830 of NW_020954563.1, read as the reverse complement.
AGAAACAGAGGGTAAAAGTTGCACAAAGGCAACCTGTTAAATGTAAGGAAAAACTTCTTAATAGCAAGAGCCATTTCAGAAATAGAATGGGCTACCTCATGAAGTAGTGAGTTCCTGCTCCCAAAAGTATTCAGATGAAGGCTGGAAGACATTGTCAGTGATGTTGTAGATGGTATATGGTCTGCTCAGGTAAGGGTTGTATTTAATGACCCCTTCAGGCCCTTCCAACTCCAAGTCTGACTGGTGTGTTATTTCCTTGGGATTCTCCAGTGTCCTGGCCTAAAATGCAAGGCTGTATTACTGTGCTGCCATTAAGTGCAGCTCCATCTCAGCAGTGGTGACAGTGAAGAGGGGAATGACCTAGTTCAGACAGGTTCTGAGAGGGAGCTTTAGCACCTGCCACAAACAGCATGGGAATATCACAGTGATGTCAACATGGGCTGAAGTAAAACACCAGAGAAAACTTGGAACTTTAACTAGGCCTTGAAGGGTCAGTAGGATTTTAAGATGAGGGGATGGGGAAGGGCATTCCAAGCAGGGAGCACAGTATCAAGAATAAAGTCTGGGGGCTACAATGAGAAGAAGATGGAGAGCACTAGAGGATACAGGTGGAACAAAGGGTGTAGATATGGGTAGGGAATGGAAAGTGGGAGATTATGTTGTGTTTCTGAACTAGGAACTATTGTCAAATCTGTTCTTTTGCCCCTAGTTCAAACTGAGTGAACCAAATTGTAAGAAGATTATTTTTTCAACAAACATTTATTAAGCACCTGTTGTATGCATAATACTTTTTTAAACCATGGTCCAGAATAGATGGGAGATACAAAAAGAATTAGGAACCAAAGCCCAGCTCTTAAGGAAGCACCTAGCCTCCTTAAGGTGGCACTGCCATTGTACATGAGTGTGATAACTCCTGAGGGAGTGAGCTGAGTCAAAAGTAGTTTCCTTTTTAGTTTCCTGTTAATTCCTCTGGAAATCAGTCATAAAGTTTAGAGACAAAAAGAGCCAGGAATCATTTAGTCCATTCTCTTCCTCTGTAGATGAGGAAACTGAAGCCCATAATGAGCAAGGATCTTGTCCAAGATGACATACAGAATCACAGAATTTCAGAGATGAAAGGGACCAGTCATTTAGTCTAGCTTATACCTGAAAAAAAAATCCCTTCTCCAGCATATGCAAGAAGTAATCATCCAGTCTTTGCTTGCAAGCCTCCAATGAGGTGGAGCCCACTCTCTCCCAGATCATTTCCCTCTGGGGCAAAAGTTCTAATTGTTAGAAAGTCCAGTAACAACCTGCATCAAGCCTGGGTTTGCCTCTGTAACATCTTACCCTTTGCTCCTGGTTCTGTTGAAGCCAAATAGAACAAGTCTAATCCCTCTTCCATGTTATAGCCTTCAAGACATTGAAGGTCCCTCACCCTCACCTTGTCCCCCACTACTGCAAACCTTCTCTTGTTCTGGCTAAGCATCTCCACTTCCTTCAACTCATGTTCACAGGGCACGAATTCAAGGCCCTTCTTCATCCTGACTGCCCTCCTCTGGATATTCTCCAGATTATCCATGTTTTTCCTAAACTATCATGCCCAGAACTGAACATAGTCCTCCAGTTGTGATTTGACCTAGGCAGAAGAGAGCAGGACTATCAGTTCCTTCTTTTTGTATGCAGTTCCTGAGATCTAGTTAGCTAGTCGGATGGCCATATCTCACTATTAGCTTACATTGAGCTTGCAATCTACTAAAACCCCCAGATCTTTTTCAGGTGAAATGAACCCAAGCCATACCTTCTTTATCTTGTACTTGCGAAGTTGATTTTTTGAAAAACCCAAGCGTAAGGATGTACATTTATCTCCACAAGTAGTAGGTGGCAGGGATAGAATTTAAACCCAGACCCTCTGATTCCAAATCCAGTGGTCTTACCATGATACCACTCTGTTTCTTATTCTTCCAACTGTTCTCTGCCCCATTGACACTCACATTTATTCAATGTGGAGTTTGTTGTTCAGTCCTATCCTTTAGGCAAAGTGTCAGCACATTGCAGAGGTACTAGGCCTTCACTCACATGTGGACTGGAGAGCCTAAATATGCAGGGCTCTGGGCATTATGGAGGAACCACTGTGGATCCCAAGTATAGTAGACTTCCAGACCAATCAATCAACAAGCATTTATTAAGACCGAGGCTTCTGCACCTGCTGCTCCCTCCTCTGCAGTCCCCTACCTCATGCTGCCAAAGCAAAACAAAACCAACCACAAAAAGAAATGACTTTCAGTCTGTACCTTTCGACTCAGTGGTCCCTGAGAAGAATAAATACAAGAACCACTGGCGTGAATAGAAATTAATGTGGAACTGTATTACCTGCACAGGGATTTTTTTTAAAAAGAGAAAAATTCTCAATTTAAAATCCCAGCACAAATAGACTCTCTTATAAGGTCATATGAAAGATAAATGCCCGAGAATACCAAACTTGTCAGCATTTAGAACTGAATCTTGCTTTCTCTCCCTCTCTTACTTGCTGACAGTGAGGGTTGTTTCTGCAGGCAAATCGAATCCTAACTCTGAGCCTCAGTTTTTGAACCTGGAAATGGAAAGGATGATTTGTCCATTAGAATTACAGAATCTGAGAGCTAGAAAGGACCTCAGAAGTCCTACACAAGAATTCTTGTTATAATCCCAGCAAGTGGTTATCCAGCTTATCTCTGAATGCTTTCATCCATTTTTGGATGAATATGATGGCTGAAAAGTTCTTCCTTGAATTGACACCGCCATCACTCTAGTTTAGGCCCTTATCACCTCATGCCTGGATTTTTGCAATAGCTACTGGTGGGTCTGCCTGCCTCAAGTCTCTCCTCACTCCATCCTTCATTCAGCCACTAAAGGAATTTTCCTTAAGTACAGGTCTGACCATGTCACCATCTCCCCCTCCCTCTCAGTCTAGTGCCCCAGTCAATAAACTCCAGTGGCTTCCTATTGCTTCCATGATCAAATACAAAATGCTCTGTTTGGCATTCAAAGCCCTTCATAACCTACCCCCATCCTACCTTCCCAGTCTTCTTACATCTTACTCCCTGACACATAGTCTTCAATCCAATAACACTGGTCTTCTTGCTCTTCCATGAACAGAACACTCCATCTTGGTTCTTGGCATTTTCTCTGGGTGTCCCTGATGCCTGGAACACTCTCCCTCCTCCTTTCTGACTGATGACCTCCCTGGCTTCCTTTAAGTTCCATCTAAAATCCCACCTTCTACAAGGAGCCTTTCCTAACCCCTTTTAATTCCAGAGCCTTCTCTCTGCTATTATTTCCTATCTATCCTGTGTAAAGATAGCTTGTTTTGTATATTTGTTTGCATGTTGCCCAACCCCCATTATGTTGTGACCTCCTTAAGGTCAGAGACTCTCTTTTGCCTCTTTTTGTATCCCCATAGCTAAGCATAGTGCCTGGCACACAGTAGGTACTTAATAAACATTGACTGATTGAAAGAAAATCTGTCTTTCTCTTACTTCTACATGACTCCTGGTTCTGCCCTCTGGGGCAAAGCAGAACAAGACTAATCTTCCACATAACAGTATATGCTTAATTGAAGCTGTTATTGTGCCCTCCACATTCCAAGTCTTCTCTTCCACCAGTAAAACAACTTCCATTTCTTCCATTTATCTTCATAGGACATGATTCTTCAGTCCCCATCCTATTTGCTTTTCTTTGAACTTTCTTACAAGGGGACTTTTGAAGCTTAATTGTGCTTCATACATCAAGATAATGCTTCAGATCAATCATCAGTAGGGTTCCTGCTTTGAGCTGCTCCAGTAGAGATGTGTTTGTACTGAGCCATCCACATTTTCTCTCTCCTTTCTCTTGATGAATAAGTGCAGGCACCCAAAGAATAGATTAAACAGTGAGGGTTAGGAATGCAGCACACTGGGCCGAGAGAATGTAGTTGAGGTAACTGTCCCTCAAAGGGATCAGATCCATGACCTTATCCTCCTTGGCATCAGATGAGAACCAATGGAGTGAATCAGTAGTATGTTTGGAAGGAGAATCTTGGGAGGGGGGGACACACTAAGGGAATATAAAAAAATAACAATGAGTGAGAGGTCTAGTGAAAGATATTCCATGAATGAGACCAAGGATCATGATGAACCAGTTGTAATATAGAGAACGTTTACTGAAAAAAAAAGATCAGGGCAGCAAGGCAGAGAATAGAAGACCTCAGGGACAGAGGAGAGGAGTGGAATCAGGGAAATAATATATACGATGACTACAATCATATAGATGAAAAACACTAACATGAAGTCTAAACAGTTATAACAACCAGTCTTGATCAGGAAGAAGAGATGACAAAGGATTTCTTTCCTTTTTATTTGGCGTGAGGAATTCAGTGGAATATTATATACTCTGTCATGGTGTTGCTTGGTTTTGCTCGACTGTTACGTGTGTGTGTGTGTGTGTGTGTGTGTGTGTGTGTGTGTGTTTCTGTGTGTGAAATATCTGGAATTTTTGTGATATAAACACAACATATAACAAAAAGCATCAATAATTTTTTTTCATAGAGGGAAGTCTTCCATACCTAATCAGTTCTAAGTCCTGTCCATTTTAATTCCATAATGCACCTTACATTAATTTCCTCCTTTCCGCTCCCAAATGACATCATCTCATCACCTCTTGTCTGGATTATCATAATAGCCTCCAAGATGGTTCCCCTGCATCTAATGTCTACTATTTTAATCCATTTAACAAAGATATTTCTCTTTCCCTCTTTTCTTTTTCTCTTTCTCCCTCTCTGTCTCTGTCTGTCTCTGTGTTTCTCTCTCTCTCTCTCTGTAGATAACCCAAGAATGGTCTTATTTGAAAGTTGGGAAGATTTCATTTAGAAGAAAAACTTCTTGTTTGTCAGAATGATAAAATAGTGGAGTCTTCGTCCTTAGAGACATACTCAAATCTGTAGATGTCACTACTATCCAAATAGCCTCTGAAGGGTATATGGACCTGCAGGGTGAACAACAAGGGCATTTCTAGGGGAACTAAGCTAAAGGAGACTCTTCTGCACAATATTTGGCTTGAGTATCCTATATGCAACTGCTTGTATGATTTGAGGCATTCACCTGCCTGAAAAAAGTGAACAAGAGGCATCCCAGTGTAGCAGAAAGAATGTTGGAACTAGACTCAGAATTTGAATCCTAATTTGAATCTTGGCTCTGACACTAACTAGTCCTATGACCTTGAGCAAGTCACATCACTTTTTTAAAGGTTTGAGTTACTTTATTTGCAAAATGGAGATAACAATCCTTGTACTACCACCTTCACAGAGTTATTGTGAAGGCAGTACTTTGTAAACCTTAAAGTGCAATAAAAACAAAGGTTATTTTAAAGACATGGACCTGGTCTACATGGTCTTTTGAGGGTTATTTCATCTAGGATCATCTATTGAAAATAGGACCAGTATAACAGGAGAAAGAGCAGGGGGCTTTGGGAAGGGAGTGGAGGAGTAGAATCGGGAGAACAATACATACAGTGATTATAATCATCTAAAGGAAAAACATTAACATGAAGCCCAAAACTAAGCAATTGCAATGACCAATTTTGGTCATGAAGAAGAGATGAGAAAAGACCTCTCTCCCTTTTGTGTGGCATGAGGAGTTCATTTGCCTATTTCAATGGTGTGAAATATTGTATAATCTATCAGAAATAATCACTGTGTTGCTTGGTTTTGCTTGACTGTTATAGCTGTGTGTGTGTGTGTGTGTGTGCCCACGTGAAATATCTGAAAATTATTGTGATGTACAAACAAAAGGCATCTCTCTCTCTCTCTCTCTCTCTCTCTCTCTCTCTCTCTCTCTCTC
>NW_020954563.1:1210354-1218986 GCF_900497805.2 Vombatus ursinus | reverse complement strand
CTCTCTCTCTCTCTCTCTCTCTCTCTCTCTCTCTCTCTCTATTTTCCAATGGAGGGAAGTGAGACAAGTCCCTCTTCCATACCTAATCAGTTTCCAAGTCCTACCCACTTAAATTCCACAAGATACCTTAAGATACCTTGCATTCATTTCCCCCTTTCCACCTCCAACTGACATCATCTTAACACTTCTTATTTGGATTATTATAATAGTTTCCAAGTTGGTCCCCTACATCTAATCTCTTCTATTTTAATCCATTCTGAACATATTGTCAAGACCAGATCTCTGATTACATCGTATCCTTAGCCTGGTACTCAAACAACTGCAGTGGCTAGAGGATACACTGCCCAGAGGATTAAGTCAAAACTTTTTTACCTTGTCATTCTAGGCCCTCCACAAGCTAGATATTTCCAATTTTGTCTCCTACTACTTTTCTCCACACAACTTGACTCCAGAGACCTTGGATTACTCACTGTACTTAGAAATCACATCATTCTTTTTTAGGCTTCTGTGACTTTCCTCAAACCATTACCCATCCCTAGAATGCAATCCTTTCCTCCCCTCCTCCCACCCCAATTTCTTTCTAGTGAAATACTTTACATCCTTCAACCCAGGTACCACATTCACCAGACATAATGCCTGACAGTTTGAACATATCAAGAGCTGCTAGTTTCTTCTCTGAGCCTTTCCCTCCACCAAAATTGGAGGCAAAAGTCCTATGAGTGATCCCACCTCTGATGTCTTTTAGGTCTTTGTACCTTTCTGATATACTTATCACATTCTATTTTTTTTTATTACAAAGCATTTCATAAACCTCAAAGTACTACATGAATGTCTGTTGTTGTTATTATTATAGTTACTTGTATCTCTCTCTTAACTCTCTCCCTAGAGCTCCTTAAGGGGAGAGACTGAATTTTATTCATCTTTGTTTTCCCAACACCTATCAGGTGAAGGTAGTAGATGTTTATTAACTATTCATTGAATTAATTTCTACAAGGAAATGAACAGAACTGGAGAGCAAAGATATCAACAAAGGATCAAGGATATATATTCAAGTACCATGGAGAGTTCAGGTATTGATCCAAGGTGTCATGGATAATGTCAGGAGTGGTGGACTCCATCAGTCCTTTTTCCAGCCCAGACCTCATGGCCAATCATCTAGGGAAGCAGCTGCTGTGGAAAAGGGGCCAGTCCTACCTACCAAATATCAACCAACAGCTTTCTACAGAGCAGGCAAGCCAATCTAGTTGAAGCAAGGCGTGTGCCAGGCAAGCCAAAGCACCCCAAACACCTTTCCCACTATATCTCCTGATGGAGAGAGAGCCCAAGACCCTGAAACTAAGAACCTCGAGAACAGCAATGCTTCCAGCCCAGTGACCTTAGTCATCACCCTGGGAAGCAAGCCTCGTGGTAACAGTCTGGCAAGCGCTGCTGCAGGTGTTATAAGCCATAGCTACAGAAGACCCAGAAAGGAAAGTTCTTGCCACCAAAGTCTTTGACACTGTCAAATGACTCAATATCAGAGACTGATATGATTTTATCGGTGGAAATGACATTCAAGAAGAAGCATTAACATCTGCTTTGCCACTGTACCCTAAGGACCATGGGACTTTCATTTGACTTGCAGCTGAAATCTTCCATATGTGCTATCTCCCTCATTAGAATATGAGCTCCTTGAGAGACCAGGGACTGCCTTGCTTTTTAAAATTGTATCTCTGGTGTTCTGCATAGTGCTTTACACATAATAAATGCTTAATAAATGTTCTTAATAAATGCTTCATTCATTCATTCACTTATTCATTAGTAATATGCTATTAACTCCAACTCTACTTCTATCATGGTTGGTGACAATACAATGACTACTTCATCCTAGTGACCCCACAAAGTGATCTGGATAATAATAACTCAAATTTCTATAGTGTTTTAAGGTTTACAAAGTGCTTTCCCCATAACAATCCACTGAGGCAGGAAATAGACAGCAGACCTTTGCAATAGGGATGGCTGTGTTTTTTTTAAAAAGAGTCCCAAATGTTACAATTGTCCTCATTGTGACATTTCCCCCATGTGGGATCCCCCTGACAGTGACAGAGAGGGGATAGAAGCAGGCAGTGGATACCCTAGTGACAGATTAGTGCTGCTAAAGCCCGACACAAAACCATTTGGTGTGGGTGAAATGATAGATGCTAACACTCATTTTAAACACAGGCAGCTGAATTCCTCCAGACAGGTGCCACGACTGGAATTTAGGGCCCAGCTGCTGGGTTCAGATAAGGTGCGGACTCAGCCCAGCGCACCGGGAGGTTACTTAGTAATGAAAATGCAGTGATTGATGTCGCTGTCTTCAGGATATAACCTCCCCATTTGGAGGCCTTCAGCTCCCAAATCATCCATCCCCTGGGGAAGAGGGAGGGAATAAAAGAAAGGGGCTGGTTCAGAGATACCTGGGAGGAAGAGTGGGCCCTGGACACAGAGATACTCCTCCTATAGTATTTGAGAAACCCAGGAGCTCACTTTGTTATTTGGAAGCCCTGTTATGCTCATCTGCCACTTAGAACTAAAACTGTAGTAGTAAGGATTTGGGCTAGACTAAGAAGAATTTTCTCACAAGCAGGGTTTGGGTCCTTCGTTCGTTCGTTCCTTCCTTCCTTTCTTCACATATCATGCCTGACAATTTAAACACATCAAGAGCTGCTAGTTTCTTTCCTCCTTCTCCAACTTCTGTTGAGTTTCAATTCTCTATTAGCCATTTTTGTTTTGTGCAATAGGGGTAGCTGTTTTTTTTTAAAGAGTCACAAATGTTACAGTTGTCCTCACTGTGATGTTTTTCCCATGTGAAATTCCCTGTGACAATGACAGAGTTACTATTAACCTCTGTTAACAGAGATTAAATTACTTGCCCAGGGTCACATAGCCAGTAACTGAAGCTGGATTTGAACTCAGATTTTCCTGATTCCAGGCATAGCATTGTATTTACTATGCCACCTGGGTATTTCCTTTTTTTTTTTTTTAAGGTAATTGGGGTTAAGTGACTTGCCCAGGGTCACACAGCTAGTAAGTGTCAAGTGTGTGGTCTGAGGCTGGATTTGAACTCAGGTCCTCCTGACTTCAGGGCCGGTGCTCTATCCACTGCACCACCTAGCTGCCCCAATCTAGGTATTTCCATCAAAATAAGAGTTATTCAGTTCTGGCCTCTTCCCATTATCATCATCATCATCATCATCATCATCATCATCATCACCAGCAGCAGCAGCAGCAGCATCATTTATATAGCACTTTAAGGTTTGCAAAATGCTTTACTTGGTATACAAGGAGACTTTGTTAACTTCTGTAACAGGGGACCAGGGCAAGTCACAAAGTTTTCTACTTTGGAAATTTCTTAAACAGAATCTTTTTGCTCTGAGTTGACTTCATCTTGGTCCTACATGGAGGCAAGGAGCTGCATGTAATAATTATTTCAGGTTCCTTGATAGGTCTGAATGCTGTGATTCAGTGGGAAAGGTTTCACTTGTATAGCAGGCTACAATGGAAAAAGCCCTGGGATTGGAGTCAGAAGACTTGGATTCTATTCTTGTTTCTGCCACTTACTAGACACTTGATCTTTGGCAAGTGACCACCCTCTGTGGCTTCATTTTCCTCCCCATAACATAACAAAGTTGGACTAGATGGTCTCTAGGGCCTCTTCTGCAATACAGCAATCTATATTTTAATTCTAAGGTTACCTTCAACTATGGCATTCTCTATTCCAGGGGCTAACTCCTCTTCCAGCTCTGACATTCTATATTCTAATGTCCCTTCCAGAACTAATGTTCTAGGAATTTGTGAAGTCAACTTGAGGTCAGGTCAACTCAAGCAGGCTGTAGAGAGATATCTTGGACCCTGGGGTCACTCTGCAATGTGAATAAGAAGGTTTGAATGAGATGTGGAGAAGTCTGTGCTATATGGGATAGGAATATATGCACTAGCAAATCCATCTTGGAAACAGATTTCATTCAAAAAATGAGCAACATAGAATATATTCTAGAGATTAGGAGTGTTAATCCTTCAAAGGTGGGCAGGGCGTAAACTGCTGATCTTCTTGGGGGATTGGGTTCAAAGGAGAGATAGCCACATCTGCCCTAATTACTGGGAGGAGATGGTGATAGGGAGATGGCTGTAAGGATGGGACTGTGACAAAAGGCATCTGTAGTGGGAAAGGAATTGAAAGGGGGAGGAGGTTGTGATAGACAGTGACAGGGAGGGCTGCGATGGGAAAGGGACTTTATGTGGCTTCTTTGGCACTTAAAATTTACCCCACATGCCAGAGGAGACTGATTTTAATTACAGACAAGACATATGAGAATCCCTGGAAGGTGAAATTCCTAGACAATAATGAAATTAAAGGGAATAGGGGCCAAGGCTACTAGAGGGAAGAAGGATTGGAATAGTAGGGGAGTCACTGTAAAGACCGAGCTCATCAATACCAAAGATTACTAGCAAGAGGTTCATGGGAAATATAATGGGTAGTTATACTCAGGGCCAGAGCTAGGCACAAGTGGTGACTGAGTATATATTGTGACTTCAGGGTGACCAGGAAAGTTGCTCTCACTAAAATGCATTCTCTACCTATTGGTTTGCTTGTAATTCTAATATTATGGGTTCATTTATTTAATTTAAGGTATGATCTCTGTGAAAATGCCAATTCCCCTAAGGAGGGGAGGACCACATTAAGTGAGATAGTCTCAGTAGTTGATACTTGACTGGAATGAGTTTGGGGGATTCTTTCCTGAGAACAATTTTGGATACAGCAAAGAAATATATGGGAACTTAGAGCAGATTTTGTATTGTAGGATTTAGAGCTGGAAGGAGACAAGGAGGCGTGAGGGAAAGGCACAAAGTGGGGATTAAAGGAGCCTTGCAACCCAGCTTTAATGCCTTGGTTGAGCATGGGGCCATGATTCTAAAATAGCCACGTCTCTTCCTTTGGATTCATAGAATTTAGAGCTAGAGAAGGCTCTAGAGATCATTTAGCCCAACACTTTATTTTATGGTCAACTGCAGGGCTGGGGAACCTGCAGGCTCGAGGCCACATGTGGTCCTCTAGGTCCTCAAGTGCGGCCCTTTGACTGAATCCAAACTTCACAGAACAAATCCCCTTAATAAAAGGATTTGTTCTGTAAAACTTGGACTCAGTCAAAAGGCTGCATCCAAGGATCTAGAAGGTCACATATGGCCTTCAAAGCTGCAGGTTCCTGAGGATTTGAGGTTTGGTTCTGTAATTCCAAAGCCAGCCTTCCCATCACTACATCATACCACCTGATAAATCATTTGGGAATTTAAAGCATCCCTTCCCACCAGACTGTAGGAATAACAAGATTTTTCATCTTTGGTCCTTCTCCTGTGGGTGCAAGTTCTCACACTCTTTTTCTCAGCCCTTCTTCCAGAGAGCTCTGTTAAACTCCTACACCCTTTCTTTAGACTCTACAGAGGTCCTATAGCTATGCTTCCACTAAACACAGAATCCTAGAATTTCAAAGCTACAAGGGACTTCAGAAGTCACTTAGTTAATTTTCTACTACTCCCCTGCCCCGACATCACTTTTAAAGAGCAAATTGAGGCACAAAGTGAGTGAGTCCAAGGATTTATAGAAAGTTAGCATCAGAGTTAGTCAGCTAAGTGATTCGATGGATAAAATACTGGGACTGGAGTCAGGAAGACATGAGTTCAAATATAGCCTCAAACACTTACTAGCTGTGTGACCCTGGGCAAATCACGGAATACCATTTGCCTTAGTTCCTCGACTGTAAAATGAACCAGAGAAGGATATGGCAAACATCTTCAGCATCTTTGTCAAGAAAATCCCAAATGTGTTCACAAAAAGTAAGACACGACTGAATGACAACAACAAGCATTAGAGTTGGGATTAGAACCAATATCTCCTGACTTCCATTTTTTCCATCACACTTTGCTACTATGTATTGCTGAGATTTTCAAGCTCTTAAATTGTTAGAGATTAAAGAGTCCTTAAACAGGAATATTAGAACATAGAATATTAGTACTAAAAGGAACCTTAGAGCTTAGAATGTTAGAATATAGAACAAAATTTTAGAGCTGGAAGGCACCTTAGGATCATTGAATCCAACTGTTCATTTGAGATACCTGTTTTTGACATCCCCATTCACTTCATTATTGTCTGCCTTGGTCTCTCAGGGGGCTTCTGATCATTTGTGTCCCTGAAACAATGAGGGTTAATGATTGCTGAATCCTCCACCCCTCTCACCTTCTGGGACTGGTCCCTAGGAATCCAAGTTGGGGATGGCCATGAGGTCATCAGAGGCATCTTGTGATGGCAGGAAGTAGATGTCTAGATTGGGTCTTATGGATTTAAGAAATGCAAGCAAAACTTCTTCCCTTTTCCAATATTGCTTTTGTAAAAGCATGCACTTATTCAGGGGCATGCTTTTACTACCATGCTACATTGACTCCCACACGGAGATGGGAAAATTTGACACTATGGGTCATTGTGCAATACAGTCAGGCCAGTAAGATGGTTTGTCCTCCTCACCAGCTACCACTCCTCACCCCCCACCCCTGCCTCAGTGTATTACAAATCAATTTGTAGTCCTGAAACAATTCCAGGAATGAGCAAAATGGTGTAGTAGAAGGCAGTATGATGTAGTAGAAAGAGCACTGTATTTGGAGTCAGAAGACCTGAATTTAAATGTGTGATCCTAGGCAAGTTATTTAACCTGTAAGCCTCAGTTCTCTCATCTATAAAATGAGGGTTGGACAAAATTATTTCTAAGGTCTCTTCACCTCTTCATTTGATATTCTAAGAACCCTTCCATCTGTAACATAGAAATCTACATTCTAAGATCCATTTCAGCTTGGATGTCCTATGTTCTAAGGTGCATTCTAATTTTAAATACTGTAACCCTAACAACATGCACCCTTGTGATAAAAAACAACATCCATTACTTATTTGGTAGGGACTCATGGAACTCATAGGCCCTTTTACAGGTAGAATTCATTACATAGCTAGAAATACACCATGCCTGGTCTAAGAAGATTGGAAGGTCCCTGAAGATCAATAACACAGATTAGTTTTATGTTAAAAAGGCAATGATACCATTCTTGAAACTGAATGGGATCAGGAGACTAAGGTTTGAACCAGTAACATAGCTTCCTGGTCACCTAAGGTATAATAGCCTGGCATACAAGTCACTGAAGCTCCTCAGGCTTGATGGACTTTCCACTGCCATGTGAGTTAATGCACCGTTCTGACCAGATGCACCATTGGTTGAGTCAAGAGGCAATGAACCAACCTTGTACCTTTGCTGAATATCTTTTTCATGTTATTGTTGAGTAAACTTCTTTGAAGTCACTTAACATCTTTGTACTTTCCTCATCTGTAAACTGAGAGATGGGCCTAGATAGTCTCAAAGGTCTCTTCTAGGCTTAAATATATGATCCTATGAATCATCCCTTTTCTTAAAAAAACAGTTGCTTTCTTTTTTTTTAGACAATTAATTATTTATTTTAACATACTTTTCTTTTTAAATTTTGAGTTACTGATTCTCTTCCTCCCTCCCACCCCTCCCTTCACTCACTGAGAAGGCAAACAATACGATATCAATTAAATACATGTGAAATCATGCAAAATATATTTCCTATTAGCAAACCAAAGCAAAAAAAGATAAGGGAAAAAGTGAGAAAATTATACTTCAATTTGCACTGAGAGTTTGTCAGTTCTCTCTGGAGACGGATAGCATTTTTTCATCGTGAGTCTTTTGGAATTGTCTTGGATCATTTGATTGATCAGAGTAGCTAAGTCTTTCACAGTTGATCATTACAACATTTCTATTACTGTGGACAGTTCTCTCTTAGTTCTGCTCACTTCACTTTGCATCAGTTCCTTTAGGTCTTGCCATGTTTTTCTGAAACCACCACCCTCATCATTTCTTATAACACAATAGTACTCCATCACAATCATCTTCCACAACTTGTTAAACTATTCCTCAATTGATGAGCATCCCCTCAATTTCCAATTTTTTTGCCATTACAAAAAGAGCTGCTATAAATATTTTTGTACATATGAGTCCTTTTCTTTTTTCTTTGGGGTTACAGACCTAGTAGTGGTATTGCTGAATCAAAGGATATGCACAGTTTTATAGTCCTTTGGGCATAGTTCCAGATTATTCTCTAGAATGGTTGGAGCAGTTCATGATTCCACCAACAGTTCATTAATGTACCTATTTTTCCCTCATCCCTTCCAACATTTGTCATTTCTGATAACTATGAGATGGTACCTCAGAGTTGTTTTAATTTGCCTTTCTCTAATTAATAGTGATTTAGAACATTTTTTCATGTAATTATAGATAGCTTTAATTTTTTCTTCTGAAAATTCCCTATCTGTATCCTTTGACAATTTATCAATTGGAGAATGGCTCTTATTTTTATAAATTTCACTCACTTCCCTATATATTTGAGAAATGATGTCTTTATCAGAGAAACTTGTTGTAAGATTTTTTGTATTACTTCATTGTCTCTCATATCTTTGTAGCAAAACGTAGTTTCCATGAGTATCTCTTTTAGTTAGGTCTATTTTTGCTTTTGCTTTGTCTGAGATCATACTTGCTACCCCTGACTTTTTTTTTTT
>NW_020954563.1:1184393-1210344 GCF_900497805.2 Vombatus ursinus | reverse complement strand
CCCCCCCCCGAACGTCTTTTTTGAGGAAAGGCCCAGACTAGCCATCCGTCATTCTCCAGACTTTGCTACCATACCCTGCAGAAGTGCCTCCCCACCCCCTTTAGCTTTCTTTTATGTTCAGTCTTCCTCCATTAGAATGTAAACTCCTGGGGTGGGGGATGAGGGGGCTGTTAGGGCAGGGAGGAAATAGGAACTGTCTTTCTAAATGTTTGCTGAATTGACTTGGTTGTCATCTTCTGAATGGACACTAGTTTGTCCTTCCTAAAATGTGGAACCTGGAACTGAGCACAATACTGTAGATATTGTTTGACCACATTAGAATACTTGTCTTGGCCTGAATATGCTGAGAAGTGATACCACAGCACAATAGAATGAGGGAGGACTATGACCTCTCTCTTAATGCAGCCTAAGGTCCCTTTGGTTTTCTTGGCTGTGAACTTATATTTTGCTTGTAGTGCACGAAAAGACTCCTATCATTGTGTTATAAGCTACTGTGTAGCCATGTCTTCTCCAAAGAGTACCCCATCAGGACTTTGCATTTATACTCATTAAATTTCATCTCACCAGATTCTGGCTATCTGTCAGTTCTTTGATTCCTAACTCAGGTGTCCAGTGCATTATTTATCCCTTTGAATTGAATAAGCAATCAGTACTGATTTCTTCCCTCCTGTTGCCAACTCTTCTGATGTTCCAGCAAGCACCTCTCCTGGTCTGAGTTCCAGGCTTGCTCTTAGTTGGCTATCAACTAATCCTTACTGAGTAAGATGTTAACTGGTAATGTAGGTGTAAGCCCCTTAAGGTTTTCAAAGAAGACTCTGGAAAGCCTTCAGGACCCCAGTGAAGTTTTAATGGTGGAAGTAAGGTCATGGTATTATTTTAAGCAAAGGTTTCACTTCTCTTCTTCCTGCAATCACACCACACTACTCTAACAACTTCTAAGGCTACCCTACCCTGGGCTCTTAGTCCATGTAGAGTTTTCAAAATAAAGTTGAGTTGGAGGGTAATCAGGAAGGACTTCTTGGAAAAGCCATGCAGTTCCCTTGCAGGTCCAATGTACTCTGGCCTCACCTTAGTCCATCCTCCCAGACTGTAGGACCCCAGTGAGGTGTAGGAGTCACACCTATAGGTTCTGGACTCCTTGGCCAACTAGCTTTGAATACTAAAATCAGTCACAAACAGTCTTTCCCTTCCCCCTCCTATTTTTGATTTGTCCTAATTGTCAATGACCTTTAAGTATTTAATGTGATCATTTCAGGACTTATTCAAATTCTAGAAAGAAAAGGAGGCCCAGGAAACAGGTTGCTTTTGAGGTGTGACTTGGGTTCTGGTCCAAGCCTGCCACTAACTTACTGTGTGACCTTAGGAAAGTCCTTTTCCCTCTCTGGGCTTCAGTCTCTTTATCTGTAAAATGAAGGGGTAAGACTAAATGGTTTTTACAATCCCTTTCACTGTCTGGTGCCCTATGAGTCTATGGTTCTATATTTTTCTTTTGTGGTATTTACAAGTCCATCAGCTTGAATTTGTAAAGTGCTTTCTATTTCTTAATGTGTTTCATACTCTTTCTTCCTTAGTTTTTCATCCTAGACCTGGGAAGGCAGGAAACAAGCATGTATTAAGCTTCTACAATGTGTTGGGCACTATGCTAAGCATTTTACAAATCTTATCTCATTTGATCCTTACAACTCTGGGAGGTTGATACTACTATTGTCCCCATTTTACAATGGAGGAAACTGAGGCCGACTGAGGTTAAGCGACTTGTTTAGGATCACACTGCTAGTAAGTGTCTGAGACCATATTTGAACTCACGTCTTCCTGACTACAGGCCAAGAGCTGAATCTATCACCTAGCTCTTTCCTCAGGAGGAAGGAAAGCAGGGCAAACATCATTATCATCCTTTTAAAGAGACAGACAATATGAGAGCCCTTAATTTGGAATCAAAGGATGGTGGTTTGAATACCAACTCTTCCACTCATTTGCTACATGACCTGATATAATTCTTCTCCTTTTCTGTGCCTTGTTTTCATCATTTACACAGAGAGGACATTGTTCTAGATCAGGAGTTCTTCACCTGGGGACTGTGGACTTGTTTTTAAAAAATGGTTCCATAACTGTATTTCAATAAATTTGGCTTCCTTTGTAATCCTGTGTATTTTGTTTTATGCCTTTAAAAATATTATTCTGAGAAGGTGTCGATAAGCTTCATCAGACTGCCCAAAGAGTCCAGAACACCAATAAGGTGAAGAACTTCTGGATTAAATGATTTCTCAGGTCTTTTCTGGATCAAAATTCTATGGTACAAGCATATGATTCTAATATGAGGTCTTCAGAAGGTCTAAAGAAAGAGTTCTCAGTGAATTAGTGGCACATTTAGGCTCCAAGCCAGGTGTCCTGACACCCAGATCCATACATCCAAAGCCCAGGTCCATGGGGGAATGTCTGGCTTTCTTCCCAGGGCACACTTGCATTGACAGGTATGACAGATATGGGCAGTCTTCCTTTCCCCATCACCCCCCAACCTGCCCCCAACCAAAATGACTCCTGCCCTAGCTTCAGAAGTGCTCTCTGGGTGAACCCTGGAAAGGCCTGTACCATCGGTAGTTATTGGGGTGGTAGCTTGGTCAGTTTTTGACAGAACAGCCCATGATGATTGAGTATGTTTCTCACACACACACAAATCTTGGAAAGCTCCAGGCAAGGTCAGTTTGAAAGCTAAGAAAATATATTATAGGTTAAGTGTTTTTATCTATGTGTGGGCGATGTGCATATCATGTATATATGGATGTCACTTTAATATACATGTTGTGACATATTCCTTTTTTTCTGCAGGTTTGCATGTTATTTACATATTATACTTATTATGCTGTTGTGTATATTATATTGTGGACATGTGTACACATGTGCGTCCATGCCTATGTGCATCTAAGCTTCTGTGTGTTCCAGAGGGAGTTTTGTCATACGCTGACGTGTACATCATACACCTGGGGAGAGGTGGTCCCATATTTATCGTGTGTAGAGAGGGAGTGTGGATGAGAAGGAGATTTGGTACACAGATGTGTCTAGAATGAAAAGGTTGAGAAACACTATGAAATCCTGTTTTGGTGATGTCCAGCTTCCAGCTCAGGTTTCCCTGTCACGCAGCTGAGCTCATCGCTAGCCTACCTTATCCTTTGTCTGCCTTCCATACAGGCAAGGGTGGGCCCTGGGCCAGGGTCAGGGCTTGGGAATGAAGAAAGGGCAAGGCAGGGCAGGGCAGAGGGCAGTGGAGGGGAAAACCACAGCTGGGCAGAGCAGCAGCTTCAGGCTCCCCTGGACAGCCCTGTGTGAGCTCTGGGCTGTCTCAGTGTGCTTCAGTCCCTGTCAGGGCTTCAAGGAAAGGCTTGCTAACTTGGCCCCTTGGTTTCTTGCCCTTCTTCTCCTCTCCCTACCCTAATTCCTTTGTCCACCTTTCTGTTTCTCCTTTTTATGCTTCTTTCTGTCTCTCTTGGTTTTGTTTCATTCACTCATTCAAGCATGTACTAAGCCAAACCATGTATAGATCGTCATTAAACTGAATGCATGGTGGAGACAGGGGAGGAGCCTTGGTTCTTGTCCTAAAGAATATTCACAGTGTGGTTTGGGAGACAAAACCCATCTAGAGAAACTGTTACACAATAACGCAATCATTCCTTCCTCCTCTCTGTTTCTGTTGTTCCCTCTGTCTTTATCTCTTTTCTGTCCCCCATCATCTGTCTGCCCTTCACTGCACCTTATTTTGCTCTGGGTCTCTTTGCCTATGTAATTTGCTCTCTGTCTCTGTCATCTCTCTCCAATTTTCCTCTCTTCCCTGTTCCCTTTCTGTCCTGTCAGCTGTTTCCCCCTGTTTCTGCCTTTCTCTTCCTAACCTCAATCCTTTTTGTCTGTCTGTGCCTGTCTGTCTCTGAGTCTGTCTGTCTCTCCATCTCTTGCCTGTTTCCCTCTGTCTCCCTATTGCTTCCCTCCCTTGACACTCCTCCCTGACAGGCCATCAGTCCCTGGAGCTATGGGGCAGCCTCATTTCACAGGTCAGCTCTCTTTAATTAGCAAGGGTTCCAATCCTTTTCCCTCTCAAAATGTGAAGCTGCAGGTTCATCAAAATCTCATTAACCTTAATTCTCCCAATGGCTTCCTGGCAGGGTCAAGCCTGGATCCACAGCTTGAGGGGAGCCTGCCTTCCCCAGGGGCCCATCTAATCCTGGGGATGGAATGATATATCCCTTGGGGCCAACTACAACAACAATGACAGCAAAAGGCTGCCCCAAGATATATTCCTTGCCATAACCAACCTCCCATCCTTCTCCTATCCTCAGTAATTGCTGTTCCTGTCCCTTCCCTGGGCCTGTTGGGGGGCCTGTCTGACGGCTGCACTTTAATTTGAAAACTTGCCTTGGGAGCCGGAGGGACCAAGGCAAGCAGAGGGCATGGCAGACTCTTTATGAATTAATATTGTTCTGGTAACTTGCAATATCCTCAGATTTCATGTCTCCTTCTTGCTTCTCTCCACAGTACCATATTGGTCTGAAAATAAGCTTCATGCTTCCCCAAATCTGTTTATATAAAGCCCGAGTACGGCCTATAATTGATGTTATTTGACCATAGGCTTAAGATGTAGAAAACGTCTCAGAACAAGGACTGTCAGAGCTGGAAGGGACCTCAGGACACAAAATGTCAGAATTGAAATGGTCCTGAGGAATCATCTATTCTAAACTTGTCATTCTATGTGTAGTCTGCCCAGTTCTAATTGATCAACTTGTTTGGACTCAGATTTGAATTACAGGGACTTCACTGGGAGGCAGGATGGCATGGTAGATAGAGAGTTAGAACTAGAGTGAGAAAGATGTGGGTTTGAATTCTGCCTCAGACACTTACTAGCTGTGGGATCCTGTGTAATCACTTAACCTTTCTCTCTCTCTCTTT
Organism: Vombatus ursinus; assembly: GCF_900497805.2. Taxonomy (NCBI): domain Eukaryota; kingdom Metazoa; phylum Chordata; class Mammalia; order Diprotodontia; family Vombatidae; genus Vombatus; species Vombatus ursinus. The sequence continues at coordinate 1,205,412 of NW_020954563.1, read as the reverse complement.
TTTTTTTAGGCAATTGGGGTTAAGTGACTTGCCCAGGGTCACACAGCTAGTAAGTGTCAAGTGTTTGGTCTGAGACTGGATTTGAACTCAGGTCCTCCTGACTTCAGGGCCGGTGCTCTATCCCACTTAACCTTTCCCAATCTCAATTTCCTCATCTGTAAAATGGGGATAATAATAGCAAAAAATGGCAATTAAAAATAACATCCAAAAAAAGAAAAAAAGAAAAATGTTGACATTTATGTAATGCTTAACATTTTAAAAAATAACCTTTGTTCATTTTTCTCATTTGAACTTCATAAAATGCTGAAAAATAGATAATTCAAGTATTATATTCCCCATTTTATATGTCAAGAAGCTAGGCTCAGAGCCATGAAGTGACTTAGAACAATAGGTTTTAGAATCAGACTTTACAGATAATCTCATTCAACCTTTTCTTTTTTGTTTTTTTTGTTTTTTTGTTTTTTGGCTGGGCAATGTGGTGACTTGCCCAGGGTCACGCAGCTAGTAAGTGTTATATGTCTGAGGCCGGATTTGAACTCAGGTCCTCCTGAATCCAGGGCCGGTGCTCAATCCACTGTGCCACCTAGCTGCCCCTCATTCAACCTTTTCAACCCATCTTACAGATGAGGAAACTAAAGCCTAATGAGGGGCTTTTCTAGGATCACACATAACAAGTAGCAAAGCCAAGATTTGAATTGTAGACTTTGGCTCCAAATCCAATATTTTTCCCCCATTACAACCCAAGTCAACAGCTAGTATTACTGTCTCCACATTATGGATGAGTACACTGAGACTCAACAGTACTCAGAAACTCTAGTGATTTGCCTATCATCACGTAGCTAGGTGTATCAGAAATAGGGTTTGAACTCAGTCTTTCTGCCTCCTGGTCCAACACTCTAGCCCCTCAGTACAGGGTCCCTCAACGCTGTTGGTGCAGCTTCAGATAATTGCTATATCTGAGTCAAGTCAAGTCAACAAGCAATTATGTGCCAGACACTGTGCTAAGTGCTAGGGATACAAAGAAATGAAAGAAATCAGTTTCTGCTGTCAGGGAGTTCACATTCTAATGGGAGAGACAACAATCAAACCACTATGTAAGAACAAGATATATGCAGAGTAAAATGGGGATGATCTTTGAAGAAAGGCACTATGTTAAGGAAGACTGGGAAAGGCTTACTGCAGAAGGTAAGATTTTGGTTGGGAATTGAAGGAAGCCAGGGAAACCAGGAAGTCAAGATGAGGAAGGAGAGCATTTTAGGCATGAGGAGGAGGGCACACAGCCGGTGAGAGCATGCAGTCAGGAGCAAGAGGGTCTTGCACCAGAAACAGCAAGGAAAACAGAAGCATTGGATTGCAGAGAACCTGGAGGGAAGTAAGGTGTAAGAATACTAGAGAGGTAGCAAGGGGTCAAGTTATGAAGTGTTATAAAAGCCAGAGGATTTTATATTTGACCCTAGAGACAATAGGGAGCCACCACAGTTTATTGAATGTGGGGGTGACATGGTCAGGTGATCCCTTAGATAGCTGGGGGGGAGCATGAACTGGACTGAAGAGACACTTGAGGAAGGGAGCCAGACCAGAAGGCTGTCACAATAGTTCAAAGATGAGGTGATCAGGTCTTACATCAGGATGGTAGCAGTGTGAGAGAAGAGAAGGAGACAAATCCAAGAGATGTTATGAAAGTAGAATCAACACGACTTGGATATGAGGGATGTGAGAGAGTGAGGAGTGGAGGATGACATGTAGGTTTTGGGACTGGATGACTGGGGGGGATGGTGGTAGCTTCAACAGTGGGAGGGAAGTTAGAAAGAGGAAAGAAAGGTTTGAGGATAAGATGAGTTGGTTTTGGCCATGCTGAGTTGAAGATGTCCTGCAGGATATTTAGTTCAAAATGTCCACTAGGCAGTTGGAGAGGTGAGAGAGTGGAGGTTAGGAGAGGGGTTAGGGCTGGACAAATAGATCTGAGATTTGTCTACATAGAGACAATAATTGAATCCATGGGAGCTGATGAGATCACCAAGTGAAATAATCTAAAGGGCAAAGAGAAGAGGGCCCAGGACAGAGCTTTGGTGGACACCCCCAGTTAGTAGTCATGGTCTGGGTAAAGATCTAACTGAGGAGTAGTGACACAGGAGGAGAAGCAGAAATGAACAGTCGCTAAAACCTAGAGAGAAGAGAATACCAAGGAGAAGAGGAGATACAAGAATACACACTTTATTATTGGAGAGGACTTAGTATCATAAAATTGGTACACTAGAAAGCTGACCCCCTCCTCACTCCACCCCCATTGGGAGGGGCCAAGGATACCATAACAAACAGATGGGAAGGAGAAGAAATTCGAGAAGGCAAGGTGGAGAGAGACAGATGTAGCAAAGAGACCCCTTGGCTATTTTACCACACATCAGAACACAGAGAAACATAGGGATCTCAGACAAAGCAAGAATACCCTTTTTAAGCCCCAGAGACTTACCTAGGTCTGAGTCTTTTCCCACAAATGGTCAAATCTGCCAAAAGGCTCCACAATTATTAGCAACAGATACTACCACAACCAGAGTCCCAAAGCCCATTGGTATGGGACTCTGTCTTCTTGGTGGAGCTCAATGCCTGTGCCTGCATGAGGGGTGGGACAGAGTTAGTAAGAGCAGTAGAGAAGAGAGCTGCAGTTCCTTCAGTCTTTGGTGTCTTGAGTCTCTTTCAGGCTTTGTAGTTACTTCAGGCACTTTTGGTTTCCAGCTTCTAAAGAGAAGATGGATGATGCCAACTGCAGGTTGCTGAAGGAAGAGCAAGGCTCTGGGATGAAGCTGACCTGAGAGGAGCTGACAATCTCCACCATGTGCCATCTCCCCAGCTTGCTACATAAGAGACCTTAGGGAATTTCCCTTTTGGGTGAGAATTGGGAATCTCTCTGTTGGTTGCGCTGAGTTATCTTGCTCCCAATGGGAGAGCTCCTTCACTCTGCATTTTCTGGTGTATATTCTCATATGCATATTCTCTCTGATTTCTGTTTTGCTATTGACATGCATAAATGGTTTCTTTGTTATTTACTGTCTGTCTGTATTCATTGTAGAGCTAATATTTGGTGGGAAGGGAGTCAAGCCTTGGATATAAAGCTCGGGGTCCTCCTTTCCCCATTAAGTTATAGCAATTAGAAATTTAGCTTGAACCTGACCAATTTGCTAGACCAATAATATTTCAGGGGCAGATAGATATAACTCTAGCCATATGCAACCCCCTCCTCCAATAATGGCAGCACAATCAAGTTCAGCTACAGTTAGAACCTTCTCTTACTCCATCCCACCCCAGCCATTATGCCAACAGCTATTATGCTGATGGAGTATTTGGATTTTAACAAGGACTTAACCCCAAGGAATGGAGTTCTAATTGTGAAACGTCAGGCACTCGATGAATGGGGTAGGCAACTGGGGTGGATAAGACTTCCAAAAAGGGAAGATGTCTATAGGAACTTAATACTAGCATCATCAGGTCAAGGACACAGAAGATATTCACAGTCCAGAAAACTTAGCTGAAGAACTTTTGAACAACCCCCTATACTCCACAGTTTCCCTATATCACTGCCGGCAGGGGGGTGAGGGGGGGGAGGTGGGGGAGGGGAGGAAGAGGTAGAGGGGGAAAGGGTGGGGTGAGGCAGTAATTTCAGAGTTAGACCTCTAAGTGAGATAATACTCCTGAGTTTGTGTCCTATCCTTTCTGCCAAGAAATTTCACTTCTGCAACACCTGGTGCTTAGTTCTCCCCATAGCTGTGCTGAGAGTGTGGTGTTCCCCCACCCCCATCCCTCCACACAGATCGGTGCCCTTGGTACATGTCCATGACCATGAAAGTGGCTGAGTCAGAAAGAGAGCTGGAGGGCTCTGCCCAGGACCATGCTGGCTTGGGGGACTTGAACAACCCCAACAAAGATACCAAAGTTTTGGGAAATCAGATTGAATCAGATAAACTGTCACCTCCCTAATACTCTGTATTTTGGCTTCCTAGTCACTTATCAACCCTGAACTCTTTCCTAACTGCTGGTTTCCCTGTTCGTCTCAACCCTTGGATTTTATTACTTTTCAAACACACTTTGGTACTGAAAGAGACTATTCTTTTCAGTTTACCCCGTATCTCCTCCCAACTTAGATCTTGACTCTGTGGCCCCAAGTAGAGATTAACCTTCCTCCTACTTGGGGATTTGTCTACTCACTGGGCAAGAGACAACATCCGAAGTTGAGGGGAAATTGTTCTTTTCCTTTAAATCCTCAGAAAAATATGAAGTTCTCACTGGTCTGTGTATGCCTACTTGTGGACAAGTGTGATGCGGGAATGGTCTAGAACTGACTAGGAATGGTAGCAATTCACTGATGAGAATTGACTTCAGGGTAGTGTGGATAGGCTAAGTATGCAGTTCTGTGGTTCCCATTCCTTGCAACAGTGGAGAGAATTCTTGGGAGAAGATACAGGAACCTCAGAGAATCCTATATATTCAGCAGTATTCTTAATCTGCTCTCCTTGCCCAGGGCATGGTGTATCATCCTATAGTTACTGGACTTGATTCATTTTCTCTTTCTGGCCAAACATGTGGTCCCCATGGTGAGCTCCCTTCCCTTGACAAAGCTCTGCTATATGGAGTCTATGATGATTGCTCAAAGCCTAGGGCAAAAATCTTTCCATTGCAGCACCATTTAGCAAACATCCAAGTCCCCCAAGGTCAGCTGGAGTCTGTTTTCTTCCTCTCTTTAAAATGAAGGAGTCATACAGTTCAGTGTCCTCTGTTTCCTGACTTGTAACCTGCCCTGGGTAGTAGGGTGGAGCGGTACATTATTAAATAATAACCAAAAACACCTAGAATTCCATTAAGGGAGGACCTCAACTAGAAATTATCTCCCCTCTTGAATAATAATTAAAATGGGGTGGGTAGGGGAACCCTAGCAAAGCAGATCTTTCTCCAGAGAAGTCTGAGCTGTAGTTATGGGGTGAACTCAAGAAAGGTTAGGACCAATTTGCATTTTACTCTTCAGTAGTTTCAGCACTTAAAGGTGTAATTAGAAGGCCAGGCTGGAATTATGGAACCATCGGTGGACAAAGAGCTGAATACTAACACACTCTAGTCTGGGCTTGCCTCCTTTACACCTGTGATTTATCCCTGATAAAACATTGTTACCTATTCACTGCCACCTCCATGATATCACACCACTTTAATGCACATTTTCCCACATGTCCAATTCCACGGCCCTCAAAAAGATCTTTAAGTGATGGGAGTAGAGCTCATTATTGAAAGGCATTGATTGCCAGACATCGCAATATAAAGACTCTTTTTTTATTGCAACCATATAGTGAAATCCCATTTCCCTGGAGGCACTGAACAACTACCCCACAGAGTACCCCCAAGATTCCTCTGATTTTCTGGGTCCCTTCCTTAAGGTCAGCTCTCCCTTTCCCACTCTAGACTTTGCATTGTCACTAGCAGTTAATCTCCGATGAAGTGTTACCCTTCTCATTTTATCTCTGGATCAGCAATCTACCCTAAACCGACTATTCAGATAATCTGTAGTTATTTCTGCTCTTTAATCCTAGTGAAGTTCCTAAAGCGCAGGTCCAACTATGTCACTCGTCAGTTCAAAAAAACTGCACTGGCTCCCTTTTGCCTCTAGAATCATACACATATACATATACATATACATATACATATACATATACATATACATATACATATACATATACACATACACATACACATACACATACACATACACATACACATACACATACATATACATATACATATACATATACATATATCTCTTTGGTATTTGGAGCCCTTCATAATCTGGCTCCAGACTATTGCTTCATCCCTTCACCTTTTCTATGGTTCAGTCAAATTGGCTTACTTGCTGTTCCTCATACAAAATATTCTGGTCTCCTGTCTCTGTGCTTTTGCAAGTCTGTCTCTCATGCCCAGAATGTACTCTCTCCTTTCTCTTCACCTCTTCCACTCACAAGTTAAAGTGCTGAGTCCTGCAAGTGCTACCGTGATCTCCCGCCAGCTCTCAGTGCCCTCCTCCCACCCCAATTGCCCTGCATCTACTTTGTAGTGATTTTGTATTTTCTGGTCTATATTCCCATTGTTTCCAGAGAGAATGTAAGCTACTTGAGGTCAAGGACTGTTTTGATTTTTAACTTCTTAGTGTCTTCACTGTGTTTTAAACATGTTGTTCAGTTGTTTCCAACTCTTTGTGACCCCATTTGGGGTTTTCTTGATAAAGATACTGGAGTGGTTGCCACTTCTTTCTCCAGCTCATTTTTTTCAGGTGAGGAAACTGAGGCAAACAGGGTTAAGTGACTTGCCCAGGGTCACCAACTAGTAAATGTCTGGGGTCATATTGAACTCATATTGAACATATTGAACTTGTCTTGAACATAATATGTGCTTAATAAAGGCATTTTGGGTTATTGAATTAATCGATTGAAACTAGACCCTTAACCCTAAGGAAGGAATCTTTTTTCAGACAACTCTCTAATTTCTAAATTTAGAAATTGCTCCTCCCTGTTCCTCCCTCCAAAGTGGGTGATACATTCCTGCCACATCTGAATTCCCATTTCTCAACCCCTTTTCCCACCTTGGTTTTACCTATTCTTCAAGGACCAAGATGTATTATCTCCTTGGGGAAACCTTTTTGGCTACTTAATTCCAAGCCTGTGATCCCTCCCTTTTCTCCATTTCTAGAACTCTCCTTGTTTGTATTCCTCATTTAACACCAATGATGATGATGATGATGATGCTTATATAGCACTTTAAGCCTTGCAAAACACCTTATTATAGATATATATGTACATTATATTTGGGCATGTTCCACACACACACACATACAGACAGCCATTTTCATCAGGTCATGGGCATACACAAATGGCACTAATCTCTGGGGGGAAACACCACACTCTCAGCACAGCTAATGGGAGAACTGTGCACCAGCATTGCAGGAGTAGAATTCCTTGGCAGACTGGGTAGTACACAAGCTCTGTAGCATTATCTTCCTTGGAGGTTCAACTCTGAAATTACTCCCCATCAGCAGTGATATAGGGAAACTGTGAGATGTGGGAGGTTGTTCAAAAATTCTACATAATATATATGTGTGTATTTATATAGGCACACATATACATATATTACATTATATTATTGTCATTAAGTCATAACAAAAGATGTCTAGGACCCCACTGAGAGAAGACTTCAGATAGAAATTACCTCCTTGCTTGATTAACAATTAAAATGGTGTGGATGGGGGAAAGCAGACCTAGTCAAGCAAACGTTTCTCCAAAGAGGCCTGAGCCACAGTTATATGGGGTAAACTCAAGAAAGATAAGGACCAATTTGCATTTTACTGTTCAGTAGTTTCCTCATTTAAAGGTGCAATTAGGAGGCCCGACTGGAGTTATGGAGCCACCAATGTAATATATAATATATATATATATATATATATATATATATATATATATAAACATAAATACATATAATATAATAATCATATATCCAAGTAAGTGACACAGTGGATAGAGCACTAGACCTAGTGTCAGGAAGATCTGAGTTCCAATCTAACCCCAGACACTTACTACTAGCTCTATGACTCTTGGCCAGTCACTTAACCTGTGTCTGCCTCAGTTTCCTCATCTGTACAATATGGATAGTAGTAGCACCTACCTCCCAGGGCTGTTTGTGGGAATCAAATGAGAAAATATTTGCAAAGCACTTTGCAAACTTTAGTGTTAAATAAATTTATATATGTATATATATATAAACACTATAACTACAAATATAACTATACAAATATATTCCCTCAGAGATAAGGATTACTAGGCTAGAATTACATCTATCTGCTCCCTTAAATATTGTTAGTCTAGGGTACATGGTTTTCAGGTTCAATCCAACTTCTGATCATTGTTTCATTATTGTGGAAAGCAGAACCCCAAGCTTTATACCTAAGGCTTGATGCCTTTCCTACAAAATACCACTTTTACAATGAACACACATAGTCCTTAGTCAAGAAAACCCAGTTATTGGGCAGCTAGGTGGCACAATGGATAGAGCACCGGCCCTGGAGTCAGGAGGACCTGAGTTCAAACCCAGCCTTGGATACTTGACACTAGCTGTGTAACCCTGGGCAAGTCACTTAACCCTGATTGCCTCAACAAAAAGCAAAAAACAAAAACAAAAAAACAAAGAAATTCCAATTCAATGGTCAAACAGAAAGTGCACATATGTGTATGATTCATCCATACATCTATCTATCTATCTATCTATCTGATAATAGATACCAGACAATACAGAGTGAGGGAGGTCTCCCATAGGGCTCTAGATAATTCAGCTCAAACAAAAGAGAGAGTTCTAGCTCTCACCTGAGGGGAAGTTCCCTGAAGTCTCTAGAGTAACAAGTTGGGGATGTGAACTTGGTGGATTCTGCCAGCTCCTCTCGTGTTTTCTCAGAGTTTTTTCCTTCAACAACCTGAAGTAGAGTTGGCCTCCTCTGTCCTCTTTCTTGAAGCTGGAAGCCAGAAGTACATGAAACAGCACCAGGGTGAAAAGAGACTCAGAGATTGAAGAGAACTGAAGAGCGTCCTTCTCTTCTACTGTCACCCTGTCCACGCTGCCCCTCCTCAGGCATGGGGCATTGATCTCCACCGATGAAGATAGAGTCCCAAACCAACGGGCTTTGGAACTAGGGTTTTACACATGTGAGCACACACACACACATACACACACACACACACCACACGCACACATACCCACACACATAAATAATATAGATAGATATAGATAGAGAGACATATCATTTGATTTTCACCACAATTCTGTGAGGAAGGTGTTATTATCATCTCCATTTTACAGATGAGGGAACTGAGGCTGACAGGGGTTAAGTGATTTGCCCAGGGTTATACAGCTAGTAAGTCTCTGTGGCAGGATTTGACCTCAGGTCTTCCTGACACAAAGCCTAGTGCTCTATTCATTAGACTGTCTAGCTTCCTGATCACATGGCACTTTCTGCTGTTTATTCCTAGTGTGTTTACTTACACTCCTGTCTTCTCATTTAGACTGTGACTATGCTTATATCCCTGGTACCTAACATAAAACCTCACATATAATAGGTGTTAGGTTAGTACTATTGTAGATGATGATATTTTCCAGTTTGGGTTCAGGAAATATCTGGGGGCAGGGAGGGCTTTTCCTGAGACATTACACCATATAGTTAACCTGCTGTTCTTATTTTTTAAAATGTGATGATACTGAGGCCCACAAGTATTTGCATTCTGGTCAGGCTCCAGGTCCAGGAGTCTCTTTTAGAGTTATTTTCAGATGTAGTTCCAGTATAATATGCACACTCAGACCCAGCCGCCCTCAGGGGAAGACAGCATCTAGAAAGGCAAATAGGAAGGTAGTGGAGTTGATATTGTGAACCCCCAGACTCAGTGGAACATGCTGAAGGGAACAGGAGACACATTGCCGAAAAAACTCAAAGGGGTGGGAAGTGGAGGGAAAGCAGTGACTTGCTAGAGCTCTCCCCCAAACCCCTCCAAATACCTGCAAAAAATGTCTCTAAACAAATTCTAAAGCAGCAGAACCCACAAAAAGACAGAGTAAAACAAACTTCCAGCCAAAGACAGCCTGGATGGTTGATAGGAAAGGTATATCGCACCAGGCGGGAGAGGAGCACAGTTCAGCGTGGGTGCTCAGGCTGCAGCGACCCTGGAGCAGGCCTCAGAGGACTGAATTGCAGACAGCTGTGGTGGTTTCTAGACTTCTCAACCCACAAACGCTAAAGACAACTTAGAAGGTCAGTGGGAAAAGTCTGTGACTGCAGTGAGAGAAGAAGCTAGATCTCAGCTGCCCCGAGGGCAGTGGCTGGCTTCTGAGCTTCAGGCCCACAGACTGAGGGGGAATCAAGTGGCTGATCAGAGGGGGATTGCAAAGATCTCTCTGCCAGGGCTGAGGCAGGAATCTCTTGTTTTGCCCGTGCTTAGATCTGGGTCACAGTTCTGAGGGGTGGTCCTGGGGCGAGGAGGAGCACTGGCCTGGTGGAGTTTGTTGTGGCAGTGGAGAGGAAACACCTTGCCCCTTATCATAGCACCTTGGAAGAACTGAAAATTTTCAGGTCCCTAGAAGTATCTCTGAAAACAGCTGTACAAACCCCCAAAGCTTGGGACAGTGCATTCTCCACATTGGAAACAGACTCTTACCTTAACAAAGAGTTTAAAACTCAAGTAATTGGTTGGGATCATGAGCAAGCAGTGCAAAAAGAGTCAGACTATATTATCTTACTTTGGTGACAAAGAAGATCAAAACATACAACCAGAAGAAGAAAACAAAGTCAAAGCTCCTACATCCAAAACTTCCAAGAAAAATATGAATCAGTCCTAGGCCTTGCAAGAGCTCAAAAGGGACTTTGAGAAGCAAGTAAGAGAAGTAGAGGAAAAACTGGGAAGAGAAATGAGAGTGATGCAAGAAAATCTTGAAAAGCAAGTTAACAGCTTGCTAAAGGAGACCCAAAAAAATACTGAAGAAAATAACACCTTAAAAAATAGCCTAACCCAAATGGCAAAAAGAGGTCCAAAAAGCTAATGAAGAGAAGAATGCTCTAAAGAGCAAAATTGGCCAAATGGAAAAGGAAGTCCAAAAGATTACTGAAGAAAATACTTCCTTAAAAATTAGAATAGAGCAACTGGAAGCTAGTGACTTTATGAGAAATCAAGACACTGTAAAACAAATCCAAAAGAATGAAAAATTAGAAAACAATGTGAAATATCTCATTGGAAAAACAACTGACCTGGAAAATAGATCGAGGAGAGAGAATTTAAAAATTATTGGACTATCTGAAAGCCATGATAAAAAAAAAAAAAAGGAGATGCATTGCCTGGATGCAAAAAGAGAAGGGAAACAAATGACTGGAAATGGAAAAAAAGATTTGTTTGAACAATACAAGAAAGGAGCATTCTCTTAGCACCCTTGTAGTAGGAGTGTAGGGACTGTGCATAAAGTTAGATTTCAACTTAGAGTCAAAAGACCTGGATTAAAATCCTAGCTCTGTCATTTACTGTATCTGTGACCTTGGATAAATCACTTATTTTCTCTGGGCTTCAGTATTTCATCCGTTTAAAAAAAAATGAACTTGAATCCAGTACACTCTAAAATCCTTTCTAGCTCTAATCTGTGCCTTGGTGGCTAGAGGCACTCTGGCGGGGGAGGTACGTTTTTGAGCAATGACATCTTCAGATAAGGTTCCAAAGTAATCTCTTGCTAGGCTACTGGAAAGCTAGTCTTCTGGTAAAGGGTGGCAGAAATGCAGAAGTGAGAAAAGGAGCTGAGCTATAGGAGGTGAGACTATGGAAAACAGTAAATGGGGTCTTTGAAGATCATCCACTAGGACTTGGGACTGAAGGGGGCTACTGAAGGCAGAGAATGGAGAGCAAACAGTGATTCCTGAAGAGGGCTGCTGAGGAAGAGACCTAGTATTGAAGGGGAAAGGGCCTTGAAGGTGAGCAATGTTGTAGAGAAGCAAAACCTGGTTTCCTTCCTTGCTGGACCCCACTTGAACTCTCAATACTGAAGCAGTTCTTGTGGCTGCCATATGACAATGATTCTCATGTTGACTACATAATCCACCCAAACTGGCAGAATTGGTTCAGATGAACTGCTATATCCATCTTGTACTTGTGAAGCTGACTTTTTCAAGTGAAAGACTTTACATTTATCCCTATTAAATTCAACCCAATGTCCTAGCCTGTCAAGACCTTTTTGGATTCTCACTCTATCACCCAGTATGTAAGCAATCTCTTCTGCCTTAGTGTCATGTGTTAGTTTGATAAGCATACCACTTACACATTTACCCAGGTCATTGATAAAAATGTAAAATAGAGCACGCAGCACTTCCCTGGAGACCTCTTTCCAAATTGATATTGAATTATAAAAAAACTACAGTTTGGATGGGCGGCTAGGTGGCTCAATGGATAGAACATTGGGCCTGGAGTCAGGAAGACTCACCTTCTTGAGTTCAGATCTGGCCTTGGACACTTACTAGCTGTGTGTGACCTTGGGCAAGTCACTTAACCTGCTTGTCTCAGTTTCCTCATCTGTAAAATGAGCTAGAGAAGGAAATGGCAAACTACATTAGTATTTTTGCTGAGAAAAGCTCAAGTGAAGTCATGAAGAGTCAGATATGACTGAAAAATGACTTAACAACAATAACAGTTTGGGTTCAGTTATTTGACTAATTCTGAAACTAATTATAACATTACTTAACCCAGATTTCTCCAACTTTTCCACAGGCCTTTTTCAAATACTCTTCTAAGGGGTAGCTAGGTGGCACAATGGATAAAGCATGGGCTCTGGAATCAGGAGGACCTGAGTTCAAATCTGATCTCAGACACTTGACATTTAACTAGCTGTGTGACCCTGGGTGAGTCACTTAACCCAGATTGCCTCACCAAAAAAATAAAAAAATCAAATACTCTTCTAAAATCTACATAAAATATATCTATAGCATTTCCTTGATCTACCAGTCTAGTAACTATCAAAAGAAAATGAGGTTAGTCTATATCCATTCTTGATGAAACCATCCTGGATTTTTATGATCACTGCTTGAGAGGTGGAATAGGATAGTTATATAGAGCACTGAACTTAGAGTCAGGACACCTGGGTTCAAATCTTACCTCAAATATTTTCTAGGTGTGTGATCAGAGACTCAGTTTTCTGCTTTGTAAAAGAGGGATAATAATCTATGTACTATCTATCTCATGGTGTTGTGAGGAAAAAGCTTTTTCAAACTTAAAAAGATGAGTTGTTGTTTTTGTCATTATTATTTTGTCCTTGTTGTTGAGTAGTTTCAGTAATGTCTGACTCTTTGTAAACCCTTTGGGGTTTTCTTGGCAAAGATACTAGAGTGGTTTGCCCTTTCCTTTTCCAATTTATTTTGCAAGTGAAGAAACTGAGGCAAAAGGGGTTAAGTGACTTGGCCAGTGTCACATAGCTAGTAAGTGTCTGAGGCCAGATTTGAATTTAAGAAGATGAGTCTTCCTAACTTCAGGTCTGGCACTCTATCCACTGTGCTACCTAGCTGTCCCCATTATTATTTTGTTATTGTTTTTATTATCACCTTGGTTCTCTGTGGGCTCAAATCAAAGTCCTTTTTATATCCTTTAATTTGTAAATAAATCTGGACTGTTTTGAGCCTTGTGGTACTGAGTGCTTTTAAGGTAATTTGGTGGCTACCCTTGGGAAAGTGGTAGATACTGATGTTTCCATGTTCTACCTGGGCGTGAGTAACAAGTCAGAGAAGAAACCCCTTAAATGAAGTCAGATCTTTTGTGTCAGTGGGGAGCTTGTGATATAAGAATTATATACATTAATTATTACTTGTTATTATATACATTTATTATTATCATCTTGACTTTCCATGGGCTCCAATACAAGTACATTCTGTGTCCTTTAATTTGAGAATTTGTTTTATGTTTTGAGCCTTGTGAGTCCGAATGTTTATAAAGTGAGCTGATGGCCATCCTTGAAAAAACAAGATACTTGAGAGCAAAGTGTTTTCTGCAAACCTTTAAAAGCTCCATAGAAATAGGAATGGTTAGTATCATTCATTCTACCAGAGGATAACTTCTGTCAGGTAGGAACATACCTTATCTATGTATCTATGTATCTATGTATCTATGTATCTATCTATTGAACATGCCTTATTTAAACTTGGTTTCTCCCCAATGGTTCTCTACCATGCTCTTCTCACAGGAAGTATCTAATGTTTGTGTTGTCAAAATTGAATTTGAAAAGGAGAGCAATAGAGGAAAGCTGCTCTTCCTTAGAGAGGAAGAAGGTGGCTCAAGGCAACCTGGAGGATGTACCCTCACAATAAACCAAGTTTGAGTCGTTGAATGCCTGCTGAACATCTTTAGTGGGATGTGCAATAGACATCTCAAACTCAATATTGACAAACCACAACTTAAATATCTCTCCCTTCCCTCCATCATTTCACCTCACTTCCTTATGATCTTATTTGTGTCAAGGACACCTCCATCTTTCCAGTCACCCAGGTTCTCAACGAAGAAGCCATTTTTGATTCTTTCCTTTCCTTCATCCTACTCTATCTCCAGTAAGCCATGCCTTTTCAGTTCTCCCACAGCATCTCTCAAGTCCATACCTTTGTCTCCTCTTGTATAGCCCCATCCTATTTCAGTACTCATTGCCTCTTTCAAACTATTACAACAGCCTCTTATTGTGTCTCCCTGCATTCGATTTCTGTACTCTCCAAACTGTTCTTCACAGGGCTGCCAAATTGATGTTCTTAAAACACATTTAGAATCCTAGAGGTTCCTTATTGCTATAGAATAAAATACAAATTCTTTTGGCAGTTAAAGCACTTCACAATCTGCCCTCAACTTTATTTACAGGATAATTACGCACCATTGCCCATCGTACACTCAGTGGTTCAGTCAAACTGACTTACTCACTGCTTCACTTTACCCAACACTTTACCCTACTATGCCTTTTCACAGGTGGTTACCTACATACACTCCCTCCTTATTTCCACTTCTTAGAGTCCATAACTTTCTTTCTTCAGGGTTGTGCTTAAGTGCCACCTCCTATAAAAGTCCTTTTTTGATTCTCTATTACTAGTTACCTCCCCATGAGAAGGGAAATTATTATGTGTTTATCTTGTATATATTTTATTTTCATTTATCTGTCGGTGTTGTTTTCCCTCAGTGAAATGTAACCTCCTCAAGGGTCCAAATGTTTTGGTCTTTTTCCTCTGTATCTACAGCACCTAAAGCAATGTTAGGCACATAGTAGGAACTTAAGGAGTACTTGCTGGGATTGGATTGGATGAGATGGATATAAGGCTAAATGTATGAAACCACAGGATGTCAGCTGGCAAAGATCCTAGTACATAGAATGTTAGAACTGCAAAGGAACTTGGAATATACAACATAGAAAGTCAAAGCTAAACAGAGCCTTAGAACCTTCACTACAGAATATCAAAGATGAAAGAGGCCTTTGAACATAAAACACAGGATGGTAGAAGTGAAGGGACCTTTGAACACGGAATACAAATAAATGTTAGAGTTAGGAGGGTCCTTAAAATATAGAACATGGGGGGCAGCTAGGTGGCACAGTGGATAGAGCACCAGCCCTGAAGTCAGGAGGACCTCAGTTCAAATCTGGCCTCAGACCAAACACTTGACACTTACTAGCTGTGTGACCCTGGGCAAGTAACTTAACCCCAACTGCATCTATCTATCTATCTATCTATCTATCTATCTATCTATCTATCTATCTATCTATCTATCTAAAGTATAGAAGGTTAGATCTGGAAAGCACCTTAGAACATGGAACACAGAATATCAGAGATGGAAAGGACCTTAGAACATAGAACACAAAATGCTAGGACTAGAATAGAACTTTAAGAACATCTAGACTAGATGAAGAAATATTTTATAGAGTTGAGTCTAAGAGAAGACAAGTGACTCATTCAAAGTCACCTAGGTAGCTAGTGGCAGGGATGGAACTTGACCTGAGGTCTCCTCAGCTCATTCCATAGGACCAAATGACTCTCCTTTCCCAGGATCTAGATTTTGCCAGTTTCTTACGGTCCAGAAAGATAGTACTGGCCTTTTAAATGTCATCATACTTTAATTGGATACTTTTGACTCAAGTCTCATGATATCTTTCTCTCTCTCTCTCTCTTTTTTTTTCCTGATGCAATTTGGCCTGAGATTTCTGTCTTTCCCCCTATTATCCACTCTGATTAACTCAACTGCACCTGTCAGCTTTTATCCTGCAGAACCAGAGTGGGAGCCCTCAGAAGAAGTTGTTAAAATGCATGAGTTTTATAACCTTCACTCTTTCCTGGCCAGTGCCATTCTGAGAAGCAGGGCCGCAGTTTGAGCCCCGCTATTGTCAGTGTTCTCCTCCCTATTTGTGGTGCTCGAACTTCACTGGCCTCCACCCTCTTGGGTACCAAGTGCTCTCATGATGACCCTAGGTAACCAGACCCTTCCCCTTTAGGAGCTCTTCTCTAGATGGGAAGTGACCTGTGCTTTCCAACTTTCTGGGCCCCACCAAAAATGAGTGAGTTGGAGTAGAAATTATCTCTCTGGCTTCTTCCACTTCTAACATTTTACATTCTACATTCCCTTCTCCCTTTGACATTATGGTTTATGTTCTAAATTCCCTTTCATTCTATGTTCTAAGGTCCTTTCCAGCTCTGGCATTCTGTATGTAAAGGCCTTTGGCCTTTTAACTGGGAATAATCCCTTAACTCTAATGACAGAATTTCAGGCATTGTCATGGCCAGCATGAAGATATTTGGATGTCAAATCTTTCCTGAGCCCCTCTCATCATAACATATGGGGGCGCCCAGTGTTTAAGAATTGTGGTTATGGTGGACTCTTTTGGTTGCAGGACCATGCTCCTTCTCTAAGTTAAATCCTCCTTCATGCAGAAGCGAGATTTCTGGGAGTCCAGAAGAAAGTATAAAGAATAAAAAGGAAAGGTAGAAACAGCATTTCAGCAAAATTAACCAACACATCGTTTCCTACCTCTGCAAAAAAAGAAGGGAGCTGTATTTTCTCCTCTCTTTTCTAGGGCCAAGCTTGGTCATTATAATTATACAGTTTTCAGTTTCTTTTTTTTTCTTTTCATTTCCATTGTTGTAGTCAATTTGTTTTCCTTGTTCTCATTTTACCCATCAGTTCACATAAGTCTTCCCATGCTTCTCTGAATTGTCCATAGTCATGGTTTCTAATAGAGTAGTAATATTCTATAACAATTATTCACCATAATTTTTAGGACTGTGTCTTTTTAAATTTTTCCTTATCAATATATTTATGTTTGTATATCACAATCATCTCCCTGCTCACCCTTCTGTTGTAACAAAGATAAATAGTCAAGAAAAACTAATAGAGCAATTTTCTATCCAGAGTTGTCACATTCAGCATCTGTAGCCATTTGAGTTCAATATCGGTGATTATATTTATTCTAGATTCTGTTATTTTTTTGTACTTTAAAAAAATAGACATTATTGCAGTCATTATGTATCCTATTCTCCTGATTCTCTTTACTTCACTTTGCTTCAGTTCATACAAGTCTTTCAGCATTTCTCTGAATTTATTAAGTTTGTAATTTTTTACAATGAAATGACATTCCATTACAACTGAACTAATACTCCCAAATTAGGGGGGACACACTTTATTTCTAGTTTTTTTCCCTGACAAAATTTTTTACTGTGAATATTTTAGCACATATGGTATCTTTCTTTTTGTCTCTGATTTGCCTATAGTAAATGCCTCTTAATGAGATTACTTGGTTTAATGGTATGAGCAATTTAATAACTTTTCTCACATAATTCCAAATTATTTTCTGGAATGTTTGAACCAATTCACAGATCCTTGACTAGAATATTATCATGGTTGGCTACAGACAATCCCTCCAATCTTGATTATTTCCATCTTTTATGGTCTTTGCAAAGACTGTCTTTCTCATCTTTGGATCCCCAGAATTAATCAGGAAACTGCACATAGTAGGCACTTTAAAAGGTCTATCCAATTGATTTGAGGTGTTAAGATCTGGCTCCTATCCTCAAAAATAGTTAAGACTCACACATGGAAAAAGATCATTCATAATACCAGGTAGGCAATTTATACCCACTGAGTGATACAGTTAGTAAGGGCTATAGGAGATCAGATCAAATGAATTAATACATACAAAGTGTTTTACAAACCACAAAGTTCTATAATCAATTATTCAAATCAATGACCATTTTATTAAGTACCTACTAAGTGCAAGCCACCATACCAGGCCCTGAGGTTGCAAAGATGAAAAATTATCTGGTGCATGCCCTGAAGGAGCTGACTTTCTATTGGAGGGAAAACACATCCTATAAACAAATAAATTTAAATGTAGCATGGGTCCCATAAAACTCCAAAACCCCTTACTAACCTAGATTCAATATGATACCTTTGTGGGGTAGCATAGCTATAAATATGGCTCAAGCTCCCACCCAGTGCATTCATTGGATGATAGAGTTAGAGGCAGAAAGGATTTTAGGTCCAAGTCCTCTGCTCTTATGCATGACAAACCTGAAGTCCAAAGAAGTCATTATTTATTAACTCACTTTCTCATTCCCCAATTACTATTCTAAACCTTTTCCTCTATTAAACCACCAACTGTACTCATCACACTTGCATCGAATAATTTAGTCTTCTCCTTTATTAAGATTATTAGGTAATTTGGTATGAACTCCTTCAAATCCCCTCCTCTATAGTTAAAAACTTCTCAGCATCACCACTTTTTTCTCCTTCCTTCCAATTACAAAGGAAAAGGTACTCCTGTCCATTGACAAAGACCTTACAGTCTTCTCCAGTACCTTGTTCCAGAATTCATCCCTTCTCTCTCATGTATTTTCAGTTTTTTCCTCTACACTGTTTTCTTCCCATCTATCAACAGATATCCTTAAGCTTTCCAGATCCTAAACACATCTTTCCCTTGATCTTTCTACCTCTTCCAGCTCCCATCCTATTTTTTTCCCTGTTCATTGACAACTTTCTGAAAGAAAAAAAAAGTTTTCTAAGCTTGTCTGTCTTTCACACTCTATGCACCAGTAAAGAAACTTTAATTCCAACACCCATCTCTGCCCTCTCACTAGCTGTCCCTCATACCTGGAACTAATGCACTCCTTCTCACCCTCAGCCCTTAGAGTGCCTAGTTGTCTTTAACACGGTACCACACTGGGCTTATCTTGACCATTCCCTTTTCCATTTGCTGGAGACCCCCTGGAATTATTTTGTATTCACTTTGTGTTGGCTTACATGTAAATATGTTGTTTGTCCTCATAGGATGGAAATTCTTTAAGGGTAGAGACTTTTTCATTTTTGTATCTCTGGTGCCTAATAAATGCTCACTGATTGATCCTATGATTCTTTGTCTAAGATTGGAGACAATCTGGGGTCTGTTACTCATATTTTTGCTAACTTTATTTCAATATGACTGGCTTCCTTTGTAATCCCATGTATTTTATTTTATGCATTTAAAAACAATTTTCTGAGAAGGGGTATCTAGGCTTTATGAGACTGTCAAATAATCCCAGGATACAAAAATGGGTAAGAATCCTTGGTCTAAGGTCACACAGGTGAGGTGTTAGAGTCAGGAAACCAAGTTTTCTAACTACAAATATATTGTTCTTTCCACTTCCACTACACTGTCTTCCTCCCATTCTCTACCAACAGGCCAGAAAGGAATCAAATAACATGGGAAACTGAAATGGAATAAGCATTTATTAAGTACACCTATGTGCCAGGCACTATGTTAAGCACTTTACAAATATTATCTCATTTGATGATTGCAGAATAGCACAGTAAATAATAAGGGAAAAACCAAGCAGTAGGAGGATTCCCTTCCTTCCCCTCTCTCCACCACAAGAGTTCAATTTCCCACAGATTTCCAAGCCAATATAAAAGGAAATGCTTCCTGGACAAGTCACTCTCCTCGGGTTGCATCACAGCTGGAGTACCTCCTAGGAACAAGACACCCCAACTCCATTTTCTCTGGTTGAACCCCATGCATAAAATGCTCCCCCTCCTCATCTGCCTCCTGGTTTCCCTGGATTCCTTTGAGTTCCAATTAAAATCCCAGCTTCTACAGGAAGCCTTTCCCAATCCCTCTTAAGTCTAGTGCCTTCTCTTTATTGATTATTTCCTATTTACCCTGTATATAGATTATTTGTACATATTTGTTTGCTTTTTGTCTCCTCTCCTCCCCCTTAGAATAGGAGTTCTTTGAGAGCAGAGACTGTCTTTTGTTTTTCTTTGCATCTCTAACACTTAGCACAGTACCGAGCACACAGTAGGTGCTTACTAAATGTTTGTTGACTCTGACTCTGAACAATTAGTTGTGCCTCCATCCACTCTACCTCTAAGGGGATATAGTTCTCCACTAAGCTGTTTCTGCCAGCTTCTAGAGCTGTCTGTGGTTGCTGGGAGCTCTCAATAATAGTCAATAGCCAGTAAACATTTATTAAGAGCCTTCCCTGTTCCAGGCACTGTGCTAAGTGCTGGGGTACAAATGTGAAAAAAATAAAGTTCCTGCCCTCAAATTGCTTACAACCTAGTGGAGGAAGACAAGATACAAAAAGAAGCTCAGAATCAGGTGGAGGGATGCATGCTGGAAAAGTCAGAGAGGTCCCACAGTAGCAACAGCAAAATGAGAAATAAGATGTCTGAGTTAAGTTCCTCCCTTACATGGAGGTTTTGGCATTCAGGGTTCTACCCTCCAATCAGAGAGCCAGAACTTAGTAATGAGGTGGAGTACTAAGGCTGATGGCATCTCTCAGGAGTATAAGATTTTCTGCTGAGTTGCTACTGCCCTCTGCTGTGGAGGCTTCTTTTGCTCAAAGGAGGTATCATTGCTTTTTTTTGAGACTGCCCCCCCCATACAACATGAAGTGAGGGAGAGGAGAAAGGGGAATGACTGAACAAGTTTTGGTACATGAATGTAATGGAATACTGTTGTTCTGTAAGAAATGATGAAAGAGACAGTTTCAGAAAAGCCTGGAAGGACTTGAATGAACTGATGCAGAGTGAAGTCAGGAGGACCATTTATACAATAACACCCCCATAAAGTCAAACAGTTTTGAAACACTTAGGAACTCTGATCAAAACAATGACTAATCATAATTCCAGAGGACTCATGATGAAACATGCTGCCCACATCCTGATAGAGAGCTGATGTATTCAGAGTACAGATTGACATATTGTTTTTAAAAATGGGCAATTTGGGAATTTGTTTTGCTTGACTATACACATTTGGTTTTGTTACTTTCTCAGTGGAGGCGGGGAGAAAGAGGTGAGAGGGAGAGAAGGAAGATTTTTGTTTGAAAAATAAAATAAACTTTAAGAAAAAAATGGCAAAACACCTACCCCAACATGAGGGATGGGGCAGGGCTACTTGATAGACTTATTTTTTTTGTTTAAAAAAAGATGCAAAAAAA
>NW_020954563.1:1181793-1184383 GCF_900497805.2 Vombatus ursinus | reverse complement strand
ACACACACACACACACACACACACACTACATGTTTACAACAAAAGGCAGGATATAGAGGTACAAATTAATTGTTATGAAGGTTCCAGGGGGGGAAGATCAGAATTGGGTAGGGGCTCAAGGAGGACTTCATGGAGGAAGTGATATCTGAGTCTGTCCTTGAAGGATGAGCAGTATTCTACTTCCACCTGGCTAGGCAAAAGCCCCTGTCTCCTCTACCTGCTCCTTATCCCTGGATCCAGGCTTTTCGTTTAGGCACAAGCAGTAGAAAGCAAGGGGAGGAGGGATACAGATAGGACAACTGTTTGCTGTTATGTTGTATTCCATTCTTGCAAAGCTGCATTCATAATTGATTTATCTGATGGTTACAGGGTAGTAAATGTAGAATGAGAGTGAGTGGAAAGGCTGATTCTCCTGGGATTCCCACTGTTTCCCTCCTGACTGGTAGGGATGCTTTTGCCCATATGCTTGTCCATTTCATGCCTCACACCTGATGACTCATCCAGATCATTTTCTGTACTTGCAGACCTCACCTCCTTCCCCCTACTTTCCCTTCCACTCCCTGTCCCAGGTGCTCGCTCCTTCCCCACCATCCTCATTACCAGCACTATGTTCCTAAACAACACTTTGCATCTTTCTAATGTACTTTACAAAATATTGTGCATTATGGTTACCTTTTTTGGTGCCTTATTCTCTCATTAGACTGTGAGCTCCATGAGGGCAGAGACCATATCTTTCTCATTCACTCATTTACTGAGCAGATGCTATGGTTGGCAGAACACTGTGCTTGGGTGTTGTGAGGAGGGATATAAAGTCTAGGTAGAGTATGTTTGTTGTCTATTCTCCTGGAACCCAAAGTGTACCACTTTGCCATTATATAAGCTGTATCTCCTGGCATAGCGCTCTACAGAGAGTAGAGCTTAATACATGTTTGTTGTATTGTATTGTACTCTAATTCACAGTACCCTAGAGAAGGCCCTAACCCATCTTAGGTGTGGATTGTTCTAATCTTCACATAGAAAGATTTGTTCATGAGATCTGTCAACTGATGGTTTAGTCCATCATCATAAAATTTATGTAGGTATCATATCAGTCTGAATATAGGCTGTATTTTTTCATTCAAAATCTAGCTTGTATAAAATATAAATGTGGCCTATAATCATACGTACATACATACATATATGTATATACACATGTGTCTCTACATATACATTTCCCCCTTTCAAAGAGATCTTATTTTAAGGGTATAGATGATGTTTTAATTAATATAGTATGTAAATTAGTGTCTTCACTTATAGCTTCCATTAAAATTATATATGTATATATTATGTATATATACACAAACACATTCACCTTCAACCATATGATCAAAAATATGTATTAGTCATGTACTATGTGCTCATTCCCATATTATCATACCCTTATTTATTCTATTCAACAAATATTTACTGATTAGTTAATAGTAGTTATAGTAATAGTAATAGTAAATTAATAGTAGTAGTTCTACTACTTACTACCAGTTCAACTTGGACAAATCTAGTGTATTGCAAGCTCCTTGAGGATAGGGGCTGTTTTTGTTTTTGTCTTTGTATGCTCAGCACCTGACATATACTTGGTGTTTAATTTTTAAAAAAGTTTGTTGAATCGAAGTTTTTTATCTAATCTCTTTGGACCTTATTTCCATCATCTATAAAATAAGATCAGACTATAAGATCTCTAAGATTTCTTCCAGTTCCAATGTTTTGTGGTCTGTGATCTCTCCTAGTTTTTTCATGTCCTATGTAATTTGATTTGACAACACTGAGGAAAGATTTGAATGGATGGAAAGGAGGAAAGGAAAGAGGGAGGAAGAGGCAGGAGGGGCTCTCAAGCAAGGGGAAAACCAAGAGTAAAAAAGTATGTAGTAGGAGGAGTAATAATAATAATTATTATTATTATTATAACAAGAAGAAGGAGGAGGAGGAGGAGGAACATAGTGCTTTAAGGCTTACAAAATGCTTTATATACATAATTTCATTTGATACTCACAACAACCCTGTGAAGCAGATATCATTATTATCTTCATTATATAGACAAGAATACTAAGGGTGAGAGGGACTAAATGATTTGCCCAGGTTTCACAACTAATAAATATCTAAAACAGGCTTTTCTGAATGTAAATCCAATGCTCTATCTACCATACCAGGCTGCTTTCCCAGGAATTTGCCCTGCTTTTCTTTTCGAGGCTAGGATCTATTGGAGGATCAAGGCATAAACCTCTCTTCTCCCCCTCCAACTCTCTCCAAGACCAAGCTGTATCTCAACTCAGCCCTTTCTGGAGCCACCAAGCCCATGTCAGAGACCGTGACAAACAGCTTAGCTGATGGCTTATAATGTTGGAGATGATGGAAATGGGGATGTGACAGTTGAAAGAATGGGTTGGGGATGCTTGTCATAACTTTATTTGTGGGAGGTGAGTTCTTGTCAGCAAGTGATGGATCATCCAAGGCCAGGGCACAATGTAAGTCCCAGCAGAGTCTCTCTCTCTCTCTCTCTCTCTCTCTCACACACACACACACACACACACACACACACACACACACACACACACAC